>NC_052526.2:23500683-23800683 GCF_016746365.2 Drosophila yakuba
GACAAATAATTCGCAATATGAATTCGCAATATAAATTGTAAACAAATGGCCGATAAATATGCATAAAAATAATGTGCAATGTTGATCATTTAATTTGCTGCATAAAACATTTATCATGTTGAATATTTATTGTTGACTTCCATCTAATAATTAAACTACATTTTGTATATAGAATTCATTTATTCTTGCTGTCATGCATTAGACATTACATCTTTCTAACTCTTGGACACGTTATCGTTTATTACAATTCAAAACTTATATCAATTACGTTTACAAATAATTCCCAACTTGTTATGGTTTAATTTTCATTATGTGTACCCTTTGAGAGCCCATAAACTAATTAATTACTTAAATCTGCGTTGGTGCTGGCGATGTATTTTTAGGAGCGTCAAGGATATTGTGAACCAAGGACCAATACAAGGTGGGTTTGTAGTTTAAGAAATTAAGAATAATAATTCCCAACTTGTTATGTTTTAATTTTCATTATATGTCCCCTTTGAGAGCCCATAAACTAATTAATTAATTAAATCTGCGTTGGTGCTGGCGATGTATTTTTAGGAGCGTCAAGGATGTTGTGAAGGACCAAGGACCAAAACAAAGCAGGTTCGTAGGTTAAGAAACTAATAATATTTTTAAAAAAGGTACGGTAACGGTATTTTTTTATAATCGAAATTAAATTCACTCGCCATTAAATATTAATCAAAGTATTATCGACAAATAATTCGCAATATGAATTGTCAACAAATGGCCAATAAATATGCATAAAAATAATATGCTATGTTGAACACTTAATTTGCTGTATAAAAACATTTAACATGTTGAATATTTAGGGTTAACATCATTCTAATAACTAAACTACATTTTGGAGATAGAATTCATTTATTCTTGGTGTCATGCATTGGACATTACATTTTGCTAACTCTTGGCCATCTTATATCCATTAAGTTTACAAATAATTTCCAACTTGTTACGGTTTAATTTTCATTATATGAACCCTCTGAGAGCCAATAAACTAGAGACGACCGGAAGTTCCGTGGAATCAGTGGATCTAATTGCTTAAATCTGCTTTGGTGGCGGAGATATATTTTTAGTAGTGTCCAAGATGTTGTGAACCAAGGACCATAACAAAGCTGGTTTGTAGGTTAAGAAATTAATAATATTTTTAAAAAAGGTACGGTAAAGGTATTTTTTTGGAGTAACGGGTATAACTACATTTTTGAGATAGAATTTATATATTCTTAATGCCATGTACTGGACATTACATATTGCTAGCTCTTGGCCACGTTATCGTTTATTATAATTTAAAACTTATATCCTTTACGTTTAATATAATTCCCAACTTGTTATGGTTTAATTTCCATTATATATACCCTCTGAGAGCCCATAAACCAGAGACGACCGGAAGTTCCGTGGATGTTATTGCTTAAATCTGCGTTGGTGCTGGCGATGTATTTTTAGGAGCCTCCAGGATGTTGTGACTCAAGGACCAAAACAAGGCAGGTTTGTAGTTTAAGAAATTAATAATAATTTTAAAATAAGTACATCAGTATTTTTTTATAATCGAAATTAAATTCACTCGCCATTAAATATTAATGAAAGAAATTTCGACAAATCATTCGCAATATGAATTGTCAACAAATGGCCGATACATATGCATAAAAATAATATGCTTGTTGAACACATAATTTACTGCATACAAACATTTATCATATTGAATATTTATGGATTACTTCCATCTAATAACTTAATTACATTAAATTCAATTGACTTTAAATATTAATGAAAGAAATATCGACAAATATTTCGCAATATAAATTGTCAAAAATGGCCGATAAATATGCATAAAAATAATATGCTATGTTTAACACTTTATTTGCTACATAAAAGCATTTATTATTTTGAATAATTATGGATAACTTTCATCTAATAACTAAACTACATTTTGGTTTTCATTTATTTTTGGTGTCATGCATTGGACAATACATTTTCCTAACTCTTGGCCATCTTATATCCATTACGTTTACAAATAATTTCCAACTTGTTACGGTTTAATTTTCATTATATGAACCCTCTGAGAGCCAATAAACTAGAGACGCCCGGAAGTTCCGTGGAATCAGTGGATCTAATTGCTTAAATCTGCTTTGGTGGCGGAGATATATTTTTAGTAGTGTCCAAGATGTTGTGAACCAAGGACCATAACAAAGCTGGTTTGTAGGTTAAGAAATTAATAATATTTTTAAAAAAGGTACGGTAAAGGTATTTTTTTGGAGTAACGGGTATAACTACATTTTTGAGATAGAATTTATATATTCTTAATGCCATGTACTGGACATTACATATTGCTAGCTCTTGGCCACGTTATCGTTTATTATAATTTAAAACTTATATCCTTTACGTTTAATATAATTCCCAACTTGTTATGGTTTAATTTCCATTATATATACCCTCTGAGAGCACATAAACCAGAGACGACCGGAAGTTCGTTGGATGTTATTGGTTAAATCTGCGTTGGCGCTGGCGATGTATTTGTAAGAGCGTCCAGGATGTGGTGAACCAAGAACCAAAATAAGGCAGGTTCGTAGGTTAAGAAATTGATAATAATTTTAATATAAGTACATCATTATTTTTTTATAATCGAAATTAAATTCACTCGCCATTAAATATTAATGAAAGAATTATCGACAAATAATTCGCACTATGAATTGTCAACAAATGGCCGATAAATATGCGTAAAAATAATATGCTTGTTGAACACATAATTTACTGCAAAAAAACATTTATCATATTGAATATTTATGGATAACTTTCATCTAATAACTTAACTACATTAAATTCAATCGACTTTAAATATTAATGAAAGAATTATCGACAAATATTTCGCAATATAAATTGTCAAAAATGGCCGATAAATATGCATAAAAATAATATGCTATGTTTAACACTTTATTTGCTACATAAAAGCATTTATTATTTTGAATAATTATGGATAACTTTCATCTAATAACTAAACTACATTTTGGTTTTCATTTATTTTTGGTGTCATGCATTGGACAATACATTTTCCTAACTCTTGGCCATCTTATATCCATTACGTTTACAAATAATTTCCAACTTGTTACGGTTTAATTTTCTTTATATGAACCCTCTGAGAGCCAATAAACTAGAGACGCCCGGAAGTTCCGTGGAATCAGTGGATCTAATTGCTTAAATCTGCTTTGGTGGCGGAGATATATTTTTAGGAGTGTGCATGATGTTGTGAACCAAGGACCAAAACAAAGCAGGTTCGTAGGTTAAGAAACTAATAATATTTTTAAAAAAGGTACGGTAAAGGTATTTTTTTATAATCGAAATTAAATTCACTCGCCATTAAATATTAATCAAAGAATTATCGACAAATAATTCGCAAAATGAATTGTCAACAAATGGCCAATAAATATGTATAAAAACAATATGCTATGTTGAACACTTAATTTGCTGCATAAAAGCATTTAACATGTTGAATATTTACGGTTAACATCCATCTTATAACTAAACTACATTAAATTCAATCGACTTTAAATATTAATGAAAGAATTATCGACAAATATTTCGCAATATAA
Source organism: Drosophila yakuba (assembly GCF_016746365.2). NCBI lineage: Eukaryota > Metazoa > Arthropoda > Insecta > Diptera > Drosophilidae > Drosophila > Drosophila yakuba. The sequence goes on from NC_052526.2 coordinate 23,504,283, forward strand.
ATTGTCAAAAATGGCCGATAAATATGCATAAAAATAATATGCTATGTTGAACACTTAATTTGCTACATAAAAGCATTTATCATTTTGAATATTTATGGATAACTTTCATCTAATAACTAAACTACATTTTGGTTTTCATATATTTTTGGTGTCATGCATTGGACAATACATTTTGCTAACTCTTGGCCACGTTATCGTTTATTATAATTTAAAAATTTTATCCATTACGTTTAATGTTATTCCCAACATATTATGGTTTAATTTCTTTTATATGTACCCTCTGAGAGCACATAAACCAGAGACGACCGGAAGTTCGTTGGATGTTATTTCTTAAATCTGCGTTGGCGCTGGCGATGTATTTGTAAGAGCGTCCAGGATGTGGTGAACCAAGAACCAAAATAAGGCAGGTTCGTAGGTTAAGAAATTGATAATAATTTTAAAATGAGTGCATCATTATTTTTTTATAATCGAAATTAAATTCACTCGCCATTAAATATTAATGAAAGAATTATCGACAAATAATTCGCAATATGAATTGTCAACAAATGGCCGATGCATATGCGTACAAATAATATGCTTGTTGAACACATAATTTACTGCAAAAAAACATTTATCATATTGAATATGTATGGATAACTTTCATCTAATAACTTAACTACATTAAATTCAATCGACTTTAAATATTAATGAAAGAATTATCGACAAATATTTCGCAATATAAATTGTCAAAAATGGCCGATAAATATGCATAAAAATAATATGCTATGTTGAACACTTAATTTGCTACATAAAAGCATTTATCATTTTGAATATTTATGGATAACTTTCGTCTAACAACTAAACTACATTTTGGTTTTCATATATTTTTGGTGTCATGCATTGGACATTACATTTTGCTAACTCTTGACCACGTTATCGATTATTATAATTTAAATATTTTATCCATTACGTTTAATGTTATTCCCAACATATTATGGTTTAATTTCTTTTATATGTACCCTCTGAGAGCACATAAACCAGAGACGACCGGAAGTTCGTTGGATGTTATTTCTTAAATCTGCGTTGGCGCTGGCGATGTATTTGTAAGAGCGTCCAGGATGTGGTGAACCAAGAACCAAAATAAGGCAGGTTCGTAGGTTAAGAAATTGATAATAATTTTAAAATGAGTGCATCATTATTTTTTTATAATCGAAATTAAATTCACTCGCCATTAAATATTAATGAAAGAATTATCGACAAATAATTCGCAATATGAATTGTCAACAAATGGCCGATGCATATGCGTACAAATAATATGCTTGTTGAACACATAATTTACTGCAAAAAAACATTTATCATATTGAATATGTATGGATAACTTTCATCTAATAACTTAACTACATTAAATTCAATCGACTTTAAATATTAATGAAAGAATTATCGACAAATATTTCGCAATATAAATTGTCAAAAATGGCCGATAAATATGCATAAAAATAATATGCTATGTTGAACACTTAATTTGCTACATAAAAGCATTTATCATTTTGAATATTTATGGATAACTTTCGTCTAACAACTAAACTACATTTTGGTTTTCATATATTTTTGGTGTCATGCATTGGACATTACATTTTGCTAACTCTTGACCACGTTATCGATTATTATAATTTAAAAATTGTATCCATTACGTTTAATGTTATTCCCAACTTATTATGGTTTAATTTCTATTATATGTACCCTCTGAGAGCACATAAACCAGAGACGATCGGAAGTTCGTTGGATGTTATTGCTTAAATCTGCGTTGGCGCTGGCGATGTATTTGTAAGAGCGTCCAGGATGTGGTGAACCAAGAACCAAAATAAGGCAGGTTCGTAGGTTAAGAAATTGATAATAATTTTAAAATAAGAACATCATTATTTTTTTATAATCGAAATTAAATTCACTCGCCATTAAATATTAATGAAAGAATTATCGACAAATAATTCGCAAAATGAATTGTCAACAAATGGCCAATAAATATGCATAAAAATAAGATGCTATGTTGAACACTTAATTTGCTGCATAAAAACATTTAACATGTTGAATATTTAGGGTTAACATCCATCTTAAGTAAACTACATTTTGGAGATAGAATTCATTTATTCTTGGTGTCATGCATTGGACATTACATTTTGCTAACTCTTGACCACGTTATCGTTTATTATAATTTAAAAATTTTATCCATTACGTTTAATGTTATTCCCAACTTATTATGGTTTAATTTCTATTATATGTACCCTCTGAGAGCACATAAACCAGAGACGACCAGAAGTTCGTTGGATGTTATTGCTTAAATCTGCGTTGGCGCTGGCGATGTATTTGTAAGAGCGTCCAGGATGTGGTGAACCAAGAACCAAAATAAGGCAGGTTTGTAGGCTAAGAAATTGATAATAATTTTAAAATAAGTACATCCGTATTTTTTTATAATCGAAATTAAATTCACTCGCCATTAAATATTAATGAAAGAAATTTCGACAAATCATTCGCAATATGAATTGTCAACAAATGGCCGATACATATGCATAAAAATAATATGCTTGTTGAACACATAATTTACTGCATACAAACATTTATCATATTGAATATTTATGGATTACTTCCATCTAATAACTTAATTACATTAAATTCAATTGACTTTAAATATTAATGAAAGAAATATCGACAAATATTTCGCAATATAAATTGTCAAAAATGGCCGATAAATATGCATAAAAATAATATGCTATGTTGAACACTTAATTTGCTACATAAAAGCATTTATCATTTTGAATATTTATGGATAACTTTCGTCTAACAACTAAACTACATTTTGGTTTTCATATATTTTTGGTGTCATGCATTGGACATTACATTTTGCTAACTCTTGACCACGTTATCGATTATTATAATTTAAAAATTTTATCCATTACGTTTAATGTTATTCCCAACTTATTATGGTTTAATTTCTATTATATGTACCCTCTGAGAGCACATAAACCAGAGACGATCGGAAGTTCGTTGGATGTTATTGCTTAAATCTGCGTTGGCGCTGGCGATGTATTTGTAAGAGCGTCCAGGATGTGGTGAACCAAGAACCAAAATAAGGCAGGTTTGTAGGCTAAGAAATTGATAATAATTTTAAAATAAGTACATCCGTATTTTTTTATAATCGAAATTAAATTCACTCGCCATTAAATATTAATCAAAGAATTATCGACAAATAATTCGCAAAATGAATTGTCAACAAATGGCCAATAAATATGTATAAAAACAATATGCTATGTTGAACACTTAATTTGCTGCATAAAAGCATTTAACATGTTGAATATTTACGGTTAACATCCATCTTATAACTAAACTACATTTTGGAGATAGAATTCATTTATTCTTGGTGTCATGCATTGGACATTACATTTTGCTAACTCTTGGCCATCTTATATCCATTAAGTTTACAAATAATTTCCAACTTGTTACGGTTTAATTTTCATTATATGAACCCTCTGAGAGCCAATAAACTAGAGACGACCGGAAGTTCCGTGGATTCAGTGGATCTAATTGCTTAAATCTGCTTTGGTGGCGGAGATATATTTTTGGTAGTGTCCAGAATGTTGTGACCAAGGACCATAACAGAGCTGGTTTGTAGGTTAAGAAATTAATAATATTTTTAAAAAAGGTACGGTAAAGGTTTTTTTTTTTTGGAGTAACGGGTATAACTACATTTTTGAGATAGAATTTATATATTCTTAATGCCATGTATTGGACATTACATATTGCTAGCTCTTGGCCACGTTATCGTTTATTATAATTTAAAACTTATACCCTTTACGTTTAATATAATTCCCAACTTGTTATGGTTTAATTTCCATTATATATACCCTCTGAGAGCCCATAAACCAGAGACGACCGGAAGTTCCGTGGATGTTATTGCTTAAATCTGCGTTGGTGCTGGCGATGTATTTTTAGGAGCCTCCAGGATGTTGTGACTCAAGGACCAAAACAAGGCAGGTTTGTAGTTTAAGAAATTAATAATAATTTTAAAATAAGTACATCAGTATTTTTTTATAATCGAAATTAAATTCACTCGCCATTAAATATTAATCAAAGAATTATCGACAAATAATTCGCAATATGAATTGTCAACAAATAGCCGATACATATGCGTAAAAATAATATGCTTGTTGAACACATAATTTACTGCTTAAAAACATTTATCATATTGAATATTTATGGATCACTTTCATCTAATAACTTAACTACATTAAATTCAATCGACTTTAAATATTAATGAAAGAAATATCGACAAATATTTCGCAATATAAATTGTCAAAAATGGCCGATAAATATGCATAAAAATAATATGCTATGTTGAACACTTTATTTGCTACGTTGTTGAACACATAATTTACTGCAAAAAAACATTTATCATATTGAATTTTTATGGATAACTTTCATCTAATAACTTAACTACATTAAATTCAATCGACTTTAAATATTAATGAAAGAATTATCGACAAATATTTCGCAATATAAATTGTCAAAAATGGCCGATAAATATGCATAAAAATAATATGTTATGTTGAACACTTAATTTGCTACATAAAAGCATTTATCATTTTGAATATTTATGGATAACTTTCATCTAATAACTAAACTACATTTTGGTTTTCATATATTTTTGGTGTCATGCATTGGACAATACATTTTGTTAACTCTTGGCCCCGTTATCGTTTATTATAATTTAAAACTTATATCCATTACGTATACAAATAATTTCCAACTTATTACGGTTTAATTTTCATTATATGAACCCTCTGAGAGCCAATAAACTAGAGACGACCGGAAGTTTCGTGGATTTAGTGGATCTAATTGCTTAAATCGGCTTTGGTGGCGGAGATATATTTTTAGGAGTGTGCAGGATGTCGTGAACCAAGGACCAAAACAAAGCAGGTTCGTAGGTTAAGAAACTAATAATATTTTTAAAAAAGGTACGGTGAAGGTATTTTTTTATAATCGAAATTAAATTCACTCGCCATTAAATATTAATCAAAGAATTATCGACAAAAATTTCGCAAAATGAATTGTCAACAAATGGCCAATAAATATGCATAAAAACAATATGCTATGTTGAACACTTAATTTGCTGCATAAAAACATTTAACATGTTGAATATTTAGGGTTAACATCCATCTTATAACTAAACTACATTTTGGAGATAGAATTCATTTATTCTTGGTGTCATGCATTGGACATTACATTTTGCTAACTCTTGACCACGTTATCGATTATTATAATTTAAAAATTTTATCCATTACGTTTAATGTTATTCCCAACATATTATGGTTTAATTTCTTTTATATGTACCCTCTGAGAGCACATAAACCAGAGACGACCGGAAGTTCGTTGGATGTTATTTCTTAAATCTGCGTTGGCGCTGGCGATGTATTTGTAAGAGCGTCCAGGATGTGGTGAACCAAGAACCAAAATAAGGCAGGTTCGTAGGTTAAGAAATTGATAATAATTTTAAAATGAGTGCATCATTATTTTTTTATAATCGAAATTAAATTCACTCGCCATTAAATATTAATGAAAGAATTATCGACAAATAATTCGCAATATGAATTGTCAACAAATGGCCGATGCATATGCGTACAAATAATATGCTTGTTGAACACATAATTTACTGCAAAAAAACATTTATCATATTGAATATGTATGGATAACTTTCATCTAATAACTTAACTACATTAAATTCAATCGACTTTAAATATTAATGAAAGAATTATCGACAAATATTTCGCAATATAAATTGTCAAAAATGGCCGATAAATATGCATAAAAATAATATGCTATGTTGAACACTTAATTTGCTACATAAAAGCATTTATCATTTTGAATATTTATGGATAACTTTCGTCTAACAACTAAACTACATTTTGGTTTTCATATATTTTTGGTGTCATGCATTGGACATTACATTTTGCTAACTCTTGACCACGTTATCGATTATTATAATTTAAAAATTTTATCCATTACGTTTAATGTTATTCCCAACTTATTATGGTTTAATTTCTATTATATGTACCTCTGAGAGCACATAAACCAGAGACGATCGGAAGTTCGTTGGATGTTATTGCTTAAATCTGCGTTGGCGCTGGCGATGTATTTGTAAGAGCGTCCAGGATGTGGTGAACCAAGAACCAAAATAAGGCAGGTTCGTAGGTTAAGAAATTGATAATAATTTTAAAATAAGAACATCATTATTTTTTTATAATCGAAATTAAATTCACTCGCCATTAAATATTAATGAAAGAATTATCGACAAATAATTCGCAAAATGAATTGTCAACAAATGGCCAATAAATATGCATAAAAATAAGATGCTATGTTGAACACTTAATTTGCTGCATAAAAACATTTAACATGTTGAATATTTAGGGTTAACATCCATCTTAAGTAAACTACATTTTGGAGATAGAATTCATTTATTCTTGGTGTCATGCATTGGACATTACATTTTGCTAACTCTTGACCACGTTATCGTTTATTATAATTTAAAAATTTTATCCATTACGTTTAATGTTATTCCCAACTTATTATGGTTTAATTTCTATTATATGTACCCTCTGAGAGCACATAAACCAGAGACGACCGGAAGTTCGTTGGATGTTATTTCTTAAATCTGCGTTGGCGCTGGCGATGTATTTGTAAGAGCGTCCAAGATGTGGTGAACCAAGAACTAAAAGAAGGCAGGTTTGTAGGCTAAGAAATTGATAATAATTTTAAAATAAGTACATCCGTATTTTTTTATAATCGAAATTAAATTCACTCGCCATTAAATATTAATGAAATAATTATCGACAAATAATTCGCAATATGAATTGTCAACAAATGGCCGATACATATGCATAAAAATAATATGCTTGTTGAGCACATAATTTACTGCATAAAAACATTTATCATATTGAATATTTATGGATCACTTTCATCTAATAACTTAACTACATTAAATTCAATCGACTTTAAATATTAATGAAAGAAATATCGACAAATATTTCACAATATAAATTGTCAAAAATGGCCGATAAATATGCATAAAAATAATATGCTATGTTGAACACTTTATATGCTACGTTGTTGAACACATAATTTACTGCAAAAAAACATTTATCATATTGAATTTTTATGGATAACTTTCATCTAATAACTTAACTACATTAAATTCAATCGACTTTAAATATTATAAAAGCATTTTTCATTTTGAATAATTATGGATAACTTTCATCTAATAACTAAACTACATTTTAGTTTTCATTCATTTTTGGTGTCATGCATTGGACAATACATTTTGCTAACTCTTGGCCATCTTATATCCATTACGTTTACAAATAATTTCCAACTTGTTACGATTTAATTTTCATTATATGAACCCTCTGTGAGCCAATAAACTAGAGACGACCGGAAGTTCCGTGGAATCAGTGGATCTAATTGCTTAAATCTGCTTTGGTGGCGGAGATATATTTTTTTTGTAGTGTCCAGGATGTTGTGAACCAAGAACCATAACAAAGCTGGTTTGTAGGTTAAGAAATTAATAATATTTTTAAAAAAGTTACGGTAAAGGTATTTTTTTATAATTGAAATAATTCACTCGCCGCCATTAAATATTAATCAAAGAATTATCGACAATTAATTCGCAATATGAATTGTCAACAAATGTCCAATATATATGCAGAAAAATAATATGCTATGTTGAACACTTAATTTGCTGCATAACGCAGCAATTTTTTTAACGCGCGAGTCACACGGCCACACCTCCCGCCCAACCGACCGAGGGGCGCTGCCGTGTATCGCACGGCTCGAATCGCGGGAAGATAGACGCGATATAGAAGACAGTAAAGGACGAGGAAATATATGTATATAGTAGTAAGATCTAAGAATTCGTTAAGTATGTTAGTATTGATTGCTTTAAAAACGGCAGAGAGTCTGAATTAGAGATAATAGGATAGAATCTTTAATATTCAGAACATAATACTCTGTAGGGATCATGCAACTCATAGTTAGATCTACAATGATTTAAAATTAGAGGTACGTAATTCCTAGTAAATCTGCTCGGAACAGTGAAGTTTAGCCGACTAACCAAGTCGGGACTGTCCACTTCACCACGAATAAGGTTAAAAATAAAAACCGTTCCAAGCATCATTCTACGGTTAGCTAGGGAGGGTAAGTTAATTAACATTAATCTACTTGAATAAGGAGGTAATCTAAGGTTTGCATCCCAATTAAGGCACCGTAAGGCAAAATGTAAGAAGTTCTTTTGAACCGATTCGAAAGGTCATAACTTTACACTTAGAGCCATTTAAGTTTAATACGTTATCACGGCACCAGGTTTGAAAGCAATCTAGATCGGATTGTAAGTCCAAATGGCGAGAAATGTTTTTATATTGCAAGCATAATTTTACATCATCACCGTACACATTAGTACAGGTCGTTAATAAAAAAGGTAAAAAGGAGCAGACCTACGTGGCTCCCTTGTGGGACGCCGGATGTGATTTGGAGAATACAAGAAAGAGAATTTTTAATGAGGACCCGTTGCGTCCTGCCATTCAGATAACTTAGAATCCAATTTAGGAGATCAACAGGGAAACCTAATAAATCAATTTTTTTTTATTAAAAGTGAATGATTAGCAGAGTCGAATGCTTTACTAAAATCCGTATAAATGACATCTGTTTGAAGATTATTTTTGAAGCCCTGTACTACGGAGGAGGTTAGCTCCAGAAGGTTAGTAGTTGTTGATCTACGTTTCATAAACCCATGCTGACATGGTGATATAATTGACCTACAAAGGTGCTGCAAATGAGGAGTGATAGCGTTTTCAAAAAGCTTAGGGATAGCAGACAATTTGGAGATTCCTCTGTAATTGCTTGCATCCGATTTGCTACCTTTTTTATGGAGAGGGATCACAAAGGACGCACAGAATCTAAGCAAACAGCCAGGAATTACGTCGGGACCTGGCGAATAGACAGGCTTAACTCGCTGAAGATCGTAAAGCAGTGAGCTTTCGTTTAAAGTGGGACAGAATATTAAATTTGACTTTGATACCGCATAAGAGTAAGGCCGTTCGGAATGAGGTAACGTAGAATATGTGTTTTAAAAAAACTTGGCAAATAGATCGGCTATTGCCTGATCCGGTGTTACCAAAGTTTTTTTAAAAAATAGCGAGGAAGGGTAACTGGCTGTTTTGCGCTTAGTGTTAACGAAATTATAAAACTGTTTGGGATCCTTTGCGAACTGGAACTTACAACGGTTTAAATAATTCTTATAACACTGAGCGTTAAGCACGTTAAAATTTAACCGAGCACTTACATATTTAAAAAATATAGATTGAGAACAGGTATTTTTAAATTTTATATAAAGTCTGGACTTAACATTTCTTAGATGTGTCAACTCTTTATTAAACCAAGAAGGTTTGTTAGAGGTAGACGGATAGTACATCGAAAAACAAGAGTTGAAAAATGATTTAATTGCAGTATAAAAAATATCTATGGCATCGGCCATTATGCTGCAAGAATATAGATCGGACCAATTAAAGCCAGATATAAAAAGATTTAGGATTTAGGAGATTTTAGATTTAGGACTTGTAACAAAACATAGATCCAATAAACGACCAAGGGAATTTCGAATATAATTAACTTTCGACAACGATATGTCAAGCAAGCCATCAATAAAGTCATGCTGTGCTATAGGCAGGAGAATATTCGACTGTTCTTCTGTGGACCACTTAGTGCCTGGTATATTAAAGTCACCTAGAACAACTAGTTGGTCCCTATCGGACAGTCTGTTTGAAACGGATTGGATAGCGGACAAATGGTTAATATATTCAGGAAATTCAGAAGACAGTGGAATGTACGAGCACGTAATATAAACATAGCTATCAGAAAATGACAGCTTTACGCATAAGAATTCTAAGTTACGGAACTCATCAAAAAGTACCTCCTCTGACGTGAGGGTAGACCTAACAGCAATTAGGACGCCCCCTCCCCGCCTGGAGGGACGATCATGCCTGTATACTGTGTACATACCTGGGAAAACTTCGGAGTTAAGTATCTCCGGTTCTCTCTATAAACACAATAATATGGGATGCAAAGGAAAGGCTATTGGAATACAAATAAGTTAGCTTACTACACAAGCCTTTTACATTTTAATAACAGATAGTGAGACTAGATTTTAGTTTTTTGAAGATAAAGAAGTAGAAGTGGAGAAGTAGAAGTAATCTTAGCTTCAAACTCTTTCACAATCATACTTTCCGGTCAAAAATCACCAGAACATATGGTTGAGAATAGCTCATTTGGGACAGTTATCTTGAAAGATGAGATGTCCCTAGCATAAGAAAAGTTAAATTTTTCCACTTTTATGTTGTCGGCTTTTGTTTTGTCTTGTATATAAGACAGTACATCAGATGATGTTTGATCAGGGGAAAGCCGAGAAACAAAAATTTGTTTCTTTAGTGGAACCACCGAGAGGGGTTTTGGCACTGCAGGTTGTATTTCTGAAGTGCCAACTTGAGCCGGTAGTCCGGACTTCTTTGTGGTGGTTAACAATTCGGGACGGGTGGAATCACCGGTTGAGAAACCAGTGCGGACAAAACGGAACCTGTAGCAATCCCAGGCTGGACTCCCTCCACAACCGATTGATCGGATTGCACCGAATCTTTTTTAGGTGCCGATCTAAACAACATTTGAGGGTTTGCTGTTGATCACTTGCCGAAGGTTGCGGGGAGATCTTGGAATCCACGAAGGCGTCCCAATGGAGATGGATTCCGTCTGCCAAAAACGTGGCAGATGACGCGACGAGGCCGCACAAGGACGTGGACCTGAGTATTGGTTCGCGGTGGCTAAGTAGTCCTCCATTCTTACGAGGACCGGAAGAAAGCTGGCCGAGATCGCGCGAGGAATGGAATCCCCCGACGCCGGCTGGAGGCCAACGGATGGCCATTCAAGTATACCGGCCTGGATTATTTTGGACCGCTATTTGTGACTGTTGGACGTCACACGGAGTAAAGGTGGGTGGCATTGTTTACGTGTCTAACCACAAGGGCTATCCACTTGGAAATGGCCCACGATTTGTCTACAGATTCCTTTATAATCGCCATGAGGAACTTCATGAGCCGCCGTGGACCGGTGGTCAGAATAAGGAGCGACAATGGGAAGAACTTCGTTGGAGCCGATAGAGAGGCCAGGAAGTTCAGCGAGGTGCTTGAGCCTGCACGGATCCAGGGCGAGCTGTCGTCCAAAGGAATCGAGTGGTTCTTTAATTGCCCGGCGAACCTAGCTGAGGGTGGCGCTTGGGAAAGGATGGTGCAGTGCGTGAAGAAGGTGCTGGCGCACACAATAAAGGTGCAAGCACGTCGAGCCCATTCGTCAAGGAAATCTGGTGTTCATATGTGATCCGGCCATACCACGAAGAGAGTGGAAACGAGGCGTCGTGGAAGAGGTGTTCACCGGGAGAGATGAAATCCCTCGTCGAGCGGCGGTGCGGACTAACGATCGAGCCAAGACGACAATGCGTCCCGCTTCGAAGCTAGCTGTCCTGGATGTGGTGAATGCGAGTGCTTCACCGGGGTGGGGATGTCGCGGAACGGTTTACGGCTATCGATAGTTAGTGAAGTTTCAATTAAGAGCCGCCAGAACTTGGAGATATTTGTGTTAGGATTTTGAAGTCTACTTATTAGGGCACCCTAAATCGGGTGACGCCAAGCTTAATTTCGGGGGGCTAAATCACCCCGTTTTTGCTATCACATTGAGAAGGAAGAGGAACTGCGGTATGTAAGATTGAGACTGTATTTCAGGTTAAGTTCAACCTATGTATATTCTACAAAATAAAACAACTCCAACTACTCTGTTTGTTATCGAACACGAGGTGTTTTTCTTGGATGTTTGAAGGCATCTCCTCGTGATAGGCCGAGCGGCGTCACGCGTCAATACAAGTTAAGAAAATAAGATTTTGCGCGTAATAAATATCGATGTGCAAATTTTCTCCCTCTTTATTTGGAGTCGGTGCTTCCCCAATAGGAATTTTAATTGGATGTCTGGTTTATTTATTTTCGTTACAAATTTTCTCCCTCTTTATTTGGAGTCGGTGCTTCCCCAATAGGAATTTTAATTGGATGTCTGGTTAGTTATTTTCGTTGCAAATTGTACAATTTTCTTGTATTCCTTCAATTTGGTAAATAAATTTGGCCAATAGTATAATCTATTTATTTGTTTGTAATTTTCGTCTAGTCCTCTATGAGCTCGACAATTTGTTTCTTCTATTATAGAAAGCCTTATCTTCATTATTTTCCACGTCTTGTATAAATATTTTAGTAAAAAGAAATTTGTTAGTGAAATTATTTTTTAACGGTAATTAGATATGATAAAGATCTTCTAAAGTGCAATGAGTTTCTACCGTTATGTTTGGTTGTAGATATTCTCTTAATATTGTTATTACATTTTCTGGCGTATCATATTCGATTATATGTCGTGTCTTATCAAAAACTTTCAATAACTCATGTAGTGTATACCTCCCCGTTGCACGGTGGTTGCGCCCATATGCCAAAAATGAAAAAAAAAATGTTTCTAAATATTTACGAAAAGTAACTAGATTGTCTCTAAAATGTCCACATATTTGTATGGCAAAACTCTAACGGGACATATAGTGTAAAGGGAGAACAACTGTTCATATTTAAAGCACAGCGGAGTTTTGATTGTTTTTCGTCGCAACAAAAGTGAATTTCAAAGTGGTCAAATGTGCGATTGATAGGTCTTATTTTAATTATTTAAAATGAATTTTAAAGTTTCAGGTATTTACTTTAATAAATTTCCTATTGTGAAATTCATTGAATTGATTTATCATATTTGGTGAATTTTCGATGGATTATACCTTTTTTGTGTATTATGTGAATGTAATTTTCCTAGTTAAAGTAAACTTTTAGATATATTGCCCCCCGATCTCCCCTTAATGAGTGCTAAAACTGTATTTGTCAATGTTTTAAGGAAATAAAAATCGTAAGTCTAGCTGCAAATATTTGCAAACATACGTGTAAACAATAATAAACTCAAGCTGTCTTGCAGTCTTCAAGGTCAAGCTTTCGTCGTATTTTTCTGCTTGTCCTATGTTACGCGTTAAAAATAAAGTGTTTTTAAAATTGAATCATTTAATATTACAATTAAAGGTATTTACTGTAACTTTTTGCAGTGTTCGAGTTTCTGACGTGTTGTTTTAGTTTGTTAAGTGTTTGTATCTTTTTAAGTATTAAGTGTTAATTGAACTTATTTTTCACTTAGAGTTTTAAAAGTGATGGGCACCTGATAGCACGATGAAATGAATTTTAAAATATTGGTCAATGTTTTAAACAATTTTAGCTGCAGAACTTTGCAGATGTCTGAGTTATCTTACACAAAAGAATATACACGGGCCTGCCATAATTGAAAATGCTCTCATATCGATCGGCGAGTTGTCAGAGGAAGCTGCTGAATCCAAAAATAAGGATACAACAAAATTTCGACAACAAACACCGATTTATTTTACCGTCTATTAATAACTTCAGATCCTTTGGTAACGCGACAGCGAAAATTGCCACCTAAACACAAATCAATTTAAAAAATTGTTACGGCCAGCTGATTTCAAAGGGGCAAGGCCGGCTAGCCAGTCATCACCAGGGCGGATTCTTCCCCTGTGCCCACAGGTCGCACCATAAATTCCACTCGGCATGGAATCCACAAAAACAACAAAGAAACATCAACAGAAACTACAAGTGAAGGACTAATACCGGACGACACGACGCAGATTTTGGTCTTCGATGGAAAGGACCCTGACGCACCCTCCCTACCAAGGATCCGTCTATTTCCCATTTGAGGATCTCCCTGGCATGTGGTTCATCGGCTTCCTCCAGGTTATCGGCTCATCCGTTCGTCTTCCCCCCCTAATTAATACACTCTAGCAATTCATCGTTATAATCTTTACTTATTTAAATATTCAATTATACTAAATAACAATTTTCAATTTTTCCAAAATTTTAGGCTTCCATCGCCCTGGGCCAAAGCAAAGACGATACAAAAAAAAAACGACGACGAAAGAGCTGGAGAGGACAACAAAGACGCGAAACTACTGCACGGGTATTGACATATAAATATATATAAATTAATAAACCCTCATTTCACTTCAGAATTCCTGCCTACATGGAGCTCCAAGAAGGATCAGGGGCTGAGACGGGTCAGGTGGTTATTTACGAAAGGTCCATACTCCTACACAGGATCGGCCTGGTCTTCTCGGAGGTCGTATTCCAAGATTTAGATTTAATTTTGCTTGGACTCGGCGCGATTTAATTGTACATAAGTTACTGGTTATTTATATCATATTTTTTTGATCATCGTTTTACGTGTTTTAGGTTTTACTCCGTGTTTACGTGCTTTAGGTTTTATCGTCTTTCAAACAAATATTCGTGTGTTTGTTTATGGCATGCTAAACGCCACTAAAATAAATAAATAAATAATTACACACAGACGAATATTTTACATAATTTTAACACGGGCACATAAATAAGTTAAATAAATTAAAAAATAACGATTAATAAATAAATAGAAATATATAAATAAATGCGAATAAATAAGGCGGATTAAATAAATAAATAAATAATTATAAATAAATAATTATTCTAATTTTTTCTGGCCGAGCTTCTCCCGGGCGGTTTGGCTTGGTCCTCGGCGGGATTTGAGGTTGGAATCCACCACGGATTCCAGAAAAGGTCTCCCCGGGTCCAAACTGTGGATATCCCGGGGTCAAGAAAACGCATGTATACCCTATTTATTTTCCACTTCCGGCTGCCGGGTCTTCCTGTTCTGCTTCTGTCCTGCTCCCGTCGATCTCCGGATCGGGTTAAATTATCTTAATTTCCACGTTTCTGTGCGCCACCGATTTTAAAACACGGCCGTTGGATTTAGTGCGCGGCAGCGGGTCGTCTCTGGCCCACATGGCGGTCACCTCGCCCTATTTATGGGCTCGGCTCTGCCGGTTCCCTTTCCTATTCTTTTGTTTTCTCCTTTCCCTTCACATAGGTCGAGAACCGACTTCAAGGCCAATACCAGTGCTCATTTCCCGTCTTAGTGTGTGTGGATGCACTTCGTCGGTGTTCTCCTCTCTCCACATACCATCCACACTTCCCCTTTCTTGGGTGTGGACGGTAGGGGGCGCTCTACATCCATCCCACTTTCCCCTTCTCCTCTTGGGACTGCCAACCTCGCCTTAGGTGCTCATTCCAGACGATATTTCTTTCGACCGCGGCTATCGATCACCGTCAGAATGCAACAAAATATCTGATTTCTGTTTGTTATTGTAACATTATTATATACGTCTTTATTACAACTTTTGCTTTATATCTTAATGCGAAATCGATGTTCCTTAGTATCTCTAAGTATTTTTTGTATTTCTTGATATATATATTATCCTTTTTTTGTATTTTTTCTTTTTAAAATTAAAACAGTTACATTTATAATCTTTCATATTAACAAAATGGAAGCATACTTTAGGGTGTATTTTTTGGTATTTGCTTTTTGGTGGGCGTTAAACTAACGACCACGCCCATTTTTTAGATTTTTTTCAATTCTTATTTTTCAAAGAACTTATAGTAATAATTTCATAACGATATGTCAGCTAGAAGTATTTTTGTCCGCTCTCCCCATATAGGCGCAACCACTGTGCGTTGTTAATAACAGTTGTTGTTGAAACTGATTTAACGGTTTACGGGTCTCTTGCATTACATTTTCAAAACTACTTTCAGCGGAATGCTACGTATTTTGATCTGAGCTTGATTGCTCTATATCGATGTTTGTAATATTATTTATTTTTATTCGAGATAATGCATCAGCAACGACATTTGTTGTTCTGGGTTTATATATTATTTTTGGGGTGAAACTTTCTATGAAAGAAAGCCATCTTTTCATTTCTACGTTCGGGTTTTTATCAGAGATTGTAAAGGATAATTCCATAAAAATAATTTATGAGATTTTAAGAGCCCAAACTATGGCTAACATTTCTTTTTTATTTGTGGCATAAAGTTGTTCGGTTTTATTTAAAGTTTTAGATATGAAAGTAATTGGTTTATTATCCTGTGATAAAACCGCTCCGATTGCTACGTCTGTTGTCAAAGTGAATTTTTTGTTATAATCTGGTTGGACAAATTTTACTTGTGCTATTAAATTATCTTTAAGTTCGTTAAAAGTTTTTATAGGTGGTTCATCCAACCGTATAGAAATTTTTGTTGACATTTTCCTAGAAATTTTATTATTATCTCCTCCTATTTGGTAAAGGGTTTAGCAATTTTTGCATAGTTTCGGACAAATTTTCGGTAATATCCAGTGAGGCCTAGGAAACTTCAAAGCTCTCTAATATTTTGTGGAATCGGATACTTCATAATTGTAGAAATTTTTTCATTAAAATTTGGTGGAATCCTGATTCCAAATCAATTGCTGAGAAATATTTTGACTTTCCTAAATTAGATAATATTACAGGCGGGTCTTGCATTGGGTATCTGTCCTGTATTGTGCTCTCGTTTAATTTTTAATAATCAATAACTAGTCGATGTTTTAGAGTTCCATCATCGTTTTGACTCTTTTTGGGTACTACTAAAACTGGTGAATTATAGGAGGTTCTACTAGGTCTTATAATTTGTTCATTTAACATTCTATCGACTTCATTATTAAGGAAATCTGAGACCGACATTGTTTAGCTATTGAGCTTTTTCAATAGCTGTTGCGAATAATAAATAGCCGAATATTTTCCAAAACTGTTTGTTTTGTTTATTATACTGACAGCTAGGGCCGACCAAGAGCTATATCAAATTCACAAGTTGAGTCTTTGCCAAAAAACGGAGAAGTGACAATTGGCGGGACAGACAGCCGAAACGCAGGGCTGCATGACCCAACATCCTCCCCCCGTTGGAAGCTTGGTTTCCAACAGAGTCCTCAAGGGGAAGCAGACACATCACAATTCTGCAACTCGAGCGACTCCGTCTCTGCCAGGAATCAACTGCATGACTCTGGCCATCTCATTGGGGGTAGGTTCTCGTCCTTAACAAGAACGACGTTGTCCACGGCTACGCCAGGCTTTGGGGTGCGCCACTTGGAGCGCTGCCGGAGCAACGTCAAGTATTCTTCCTTCCATCGCGACCAAAAGATTTGCTGAAGAAAGGAGATGCGCTGCCAAGAGTCAAGCCGATTATAGTTTAGGCCCGTTATATCTGGCTCGTCAAACGACGAAGGCGGACCACCATTGAAAAAATGATCCGGAATGAGGACGTCCAGATCGGCAGGGTTTTCTGAAATGGGAACTAAAGGTCTGGAGTTAATAACTGCCGAGATGTGGCAGGTCAGAACCGCCGTACCCACAGCGCGGTAGAAATGATGCTTGGCCGTTTTCACCGCCGTTTCCCAAAGACCACCGAAATGAGGCGACTGTGGAGGGATGAACCGCCAGTCAATCGTCTCCGAAAAACAAAAATTCTTAACGGAGCCTTGATGATCGCTGCTGAGAAATACCCTTCGAAGTTTCAGAAGTTCATTCTTGGCGCCGACAAAGTTGGTTGCGTTGTCTGACCAAATTTACTTCGGCTTCCGCCGGGTGCATATGAACCTCTTGAGTCCGCACAGAAACGCAACTGTCGAGAGATCCTTGATCAGCTCCAGGTGCACTGCCTTGGTTGCAAAACATATAAAAACGAAGACGTAGTATTTAACCGCAGGCTTGTTACGAGTATCCGACTTGTGAAAGAAGAGTCCACACAAGTCTATACCAGCAACCTCAAAAGCGTAAGTTCCTTCCAAGCGCTCCTTGGGAAGGTCCGCCATTATGTGCTCTATCAGCCGCGGCTTAATCCGAAAACATCTGATGCATCTGTTCACGGCCTTGGTAATAGTCTTCCTTCCCCCAATAGGCCAATATTAGGATCGAATTGCACCCAAAAGAGCTCGAGGTGATTGGTTTCTTGGTAATGCGAAATAATCGCCAGAGTCACCGGATGGGACCAATGACGAATTCCGGAGGCGACCGCCTACTCTAAGAAGTCCAAATTTATCCAGGAACGACGAAACCGAGGATATGGGACTACAATAATAGCGTCCTTTAAATACTTTCAAGACAACTATTTCCCTCTTGATTTTAGCCAGAAGATCCGCACCACAAAGCTCCAGCTTTGGTACTGTAATGGTCCTCAACGGAGCTATGCGCGACTTTGAACAAAGCAAATGGCTAAAACTTTGATTCCCTTTAGAAACCAAATAAACGCAGGCTCCATAGGCATCAATGCATCACAAAAATCATGCACCTCAAGACCAGACTCTGCGCTAAACACGAACCGAGGGAAACTAACATGACTTATTATTTCAAAACTGCGACATATATCAGCCATTTCGTGTTATGAGTTTCCGGGAGGCTTTCATCCCAGGACAGCTTTTCCTTGTAGAGCTGCTGCAAAATGATTTTACACCTTGTGATTACAGGACCGACCAGGCCGAGAGGATCGTACAATTTAGCAATCGCCGACAAAACAGAGCGCCTGCAGGGTCTCAATAGCGACTGAAAGGCAGAGAACGAAAACAATAGCATGTCGGAGGCGGGATCCCAAGCGAGACCTAAAGTTTTGGTGAAATCGCTACCATTTTCAAACTTCATGAACGACTCCTTGTCCTCGGCGGGCACGCCCTCCAGCACAAGCGGAATGTTAGAGCACCATTTCCTTAGCTTGAGCTTGCCCTTCGCAAGAATGCCAGCCGTCTGCTGCATTATGCTGATAGCATCCTTTACCGTGCCGGAGCCGGAGATAAGATCATCCATGTAAAAATCGCGCCGAAGGATTTCTGATCCAATGGGAAACGATGCCTGCTCATCGATTGACAACTGCTGCATAGCCCTTACGGACAAGAAGTAGGCTGGTTTGGTGCCGTAGGTAACTGTGTCGAGTTTGTATACTTGAAGGTCATCGATCGGGGAGTCCCTCCACACAATGCACTGCAAATAGCTATCTTCCTGCGAGGCCCTTACACATCGGAACATTTTACGTATGTCTCCTGTAACGGCAACTGGGTGTGAGCGAAATTGAATAAGGATGTGAAATAGCTTGGGCTGGATTACCGGGCCAGTCATTAACACATCGTTAAGGGAGTAACCAGTGGAAGTGGCAGCTGATCCATCAAAGACAACGCGAAGCTTGGTGGTAGAGCTATCCTCCTTCATAACGCAGTGATGTGGTAAAAAATATCGACACGAGCTGACCTCGGAAGGAGGCACAGGCGATATATGTCCCAGATGACGATATTCCTTCATGAACGCCGCATATTTAAGCCTCAAGCCAGGGTGCTTTGTAAGCTTCCTTTCCAGGGACAAGAATCTCCGCACAGCCTGAGGATAGGAATCTCCTAAAGAATCCAAATGGAGTTTAAGCGGCAAACGTACCGAGTAATCGCCAGCTGGCATTCGGTTGTAATTTTTAACAAAGTAGGCGTCGCAATCTAACTCCTCCTTAGTGGCTTGAACTATTGGGCCGGAACAATTTTCTACCTCCCAAAAGCGCTGCAGAAGTGAATCAAGTTCAACATCAATGCTGTTTTCCTCGCTGGCTGCAGAAGAAGCGCGTGAAGCTATTAAGGCGCTACCGCACGGGCGCGCGCAGTCTCCAGACACAACCAAGCCCAGACGAGTTTTTTGAAGCAGTGGAAGTCCTGGCAACAACTTTATCTGACCTAGGCACAGCAGCTCATAAAACAGGCTAGCTCCTATTAACAGGTCAACACGCTGAGCTTTATGAAATTCCGGGTCGGCGAGCTGCAGGTTTTCTGGAATCTTCCCAATGTCCACATTAAAGCTTGGGTGGCGATACGAGATATTGGGAGCGATAACTGCTGTTATGCTTGTTGAGAAACTCGAAATGACAGACTGCATCGCAATTCCTAACGAGAATCCATCAGTCGCGAAATTGGAATCCCCGATTCCAGTGACGGAGCCAAACGACCTAGACCTCTTAAGTTTCAGTTGAATTGCAAACCGAGAGGTGACCCAGTGCAGTTGAGAGCCAGAATCTAACAAGGCCCTGCAGGGAACGAACAGTACCGACCGATTCTACACTAGAATGGTTGCAGTGGCTAGCAGCACAAGGTCACTACCGAGATCCTGGGCAATTAGAGTACAAGAAGTCGAGAGCGGGGCAGAAGGCTCAGTGTGGGAACTTGAAGACACCGGAGCATGTAGCTGCGAGGAAGGTGGACCAAGCCCGGAATTACGTGGAGCCTCACCGGACACCTTGAGGACTTGGACTATGCAGACGACATTTGTCTTATCTCTGATAGACTTGGCGATATGCAGAGTAAAAGTGATAACCTCGTCAGGATAGCCAGCAGCGTCGGACTCGAGATAAACGTAGCAAAAACAAAAGCTATGCGATTCAACCACTCCAACCAAGGAAACATCATCATACATGGGAACCCAATCGAGTTCGTCAACAGTTTCCCATACCTTGGCACCATCATATCCAACAGTGGAGGAGTTGATGATGATGTCTCGAGTCGTCTTGGCAAAGCCCGCTCGGCATTTGGGAGACTATACCGCATTTGGAGAAACAGACAAATAAGCTGGCGAACAAAGCTCCGGATCTACAATGCGTGTGTGAAATCCATACTGCTATACCGAAGTGAGACATGGCTCGCAACGAAGAAAATAACGCAGAAACTGCAAGTTTTCAGCAACAAATGCCTGAGAATCATATGTGGGATATTCTGGTTAAACAGAATAGCCAACACAGAGCTGTGGCGCGTTACGAGCGATCCCCCGATACACACCCAAATAAGGAAGAAGAAATGGATGTGGATAGGGCACGCTCTCAGGAGAAACCCTAGTAGCAAAGTAAGGATGGCACTGGACGGGAACCCCAAAGAAAGCAGGAGGGTAGGAAGGCCTAGAGCAACATGGAGAAGAACCGCTCAACAAGAACTTGCCCAAATAAACATCACATGGGAAAATGCTAAACAGACAGCACAAAACAGAGTTAGATGGAAGGCGCTCGTAGAAGCCATAAGTTCCCGAGAGAAATAAGAAGGAATTATAAAAAAAAAAATCAAGAGAGTCTCAAAAACTTCGAAAACAAGCCGGAGGAGGTAGGACACCGGGCAGACCAAATTGGCATCACAATGGATGATTCAGCCGGTGGGATGAATCTACCCCTAGGACAACCTAGGGGTGCGCTCCAGCATGTTTCTGCAATACCAGGCAAGTTCGGAAGACCGGTCGGAAGCTACCGACAAGCGGGAAAAACTGATGGATTTGGTGAAAGAGGCTGAGTTACAAGCCGCATAAACCTTTACGGAGAAACCAAGAATGACACAACCACCTGGATTACCCAGAAACCCTACGTATAGCTTTCTAAGGCATATAGACACCTCGACACAAGAACAAGTGTCACAAGAGTATCGCATTTTAAATTGAAACGCAAGATCGTTGAGAATGAAAGCGTAGAACTCTTAAAAGATAACATGAACTCCTAAATGCGTAGTTTACTGGAGACGTCCCCAATAAGATCACCGGCAAAGATTAAAAAGAAAGGGCTCAGTTAAAAAACCACGGAAAACCGATGCAAAGTAGACTCTTAAATGATAAATGAATACGCTTAAACGTATGAGAAAGTATTTATGATGGTGTCCTTGTTGAAGAACTCCAACCTTTAATGGGAGACAGCCGCGAGTCCAACAGAACAGCGCCAGGATGCAGAATCTCTTTGCACGATATGGTTTGCTATGCGTGTGGACACGGAATGGATTTCTACCGCCAACGCCCTTTGAACAAAAGTCCCTGCATGTCTCGATTCATGAGGGCACTTATCGTTTTTGCCAGAAGACAGGTAAGGACGATAAACACACGGGTTTTCCACGGAGTCCCAAGACAAGACCGGCAACTCGTCATACCTGAAATGTCCTCACACTCAAGCAGATTTACACATCACATAAGAAACTTACTGTTATAGCCATGTTGGACAAAAGCCATTCGGAATGCTTTGTCTTAAACCTGGCCATATTTCTATACAATTTGCCAAGTTCTTTTTTGTATGTAAAGGTGAAAGCTTCTCAATTTGGTGTTGACTTCATCCTTTTTCTCCGTTCTTAAGTCGATTGTTTTATATGTAGATTTCAAGCAGTTGCTCATAGGCGAGCTCAACTACAGCTATAATATTAGGGCTTTATACACTTCGAAGCAAAGTCGATTTTTAAAATTAGTTATATACACCTTGCATTACACATAATTAATTCACATAATTACTTTTATGGCACAAAATTAGTTTTACTCCACGAAGGATGGGTTCCCTAGTTAACTTTTTCTTTTTTTGGACAACAAAAATGTCAACAAAATCTTTCAGCTTTTATGTCTAGCAAGCATGTAATCAAACAGCTAACTGTCCAAATTTCAAGAATGCAGCAAAACAATTAAAATGTACATATTCATATTAGACAAAGAATAAACTATTCAAATTTTATTATTAAAATAGGCTTACTTTCTATGAAAAATGTGAATTTTCGTCGAAAAATCGGATCGCTGTGTAAGAATAACGAAGTGACGTAGAATATGTTTTTTGGGAAATTGGAATGTTACCGTAGTATTTTTAATAAAAAGCGAGGAAGAGTAAAAAGTGGTTATGCGCTTATTACTAACGAAACTATAAGAACGCTTCGGATCCTTTGCGAACTGGAATTTACATCAAAATAAATACATCTTAAAATACTGTGCATTAAGCAGGTGTATCTACTCTTTATTAAGCCAAGAAGGTTTGTTGGAGATAGGCGTATAGTACATTGGAACACAAGTGTTAAAAAATGATTTAATTAAAACCGAGTAAAGAACGGACCAATTAAAGCCAGTATAAAATGACTTAGCCTTAGAACGGACCAATTAAAGTCAGTATAAAATTATTTAGCCTTAGAATGTTTGCAGAAATACACTTTCAGGACATGTTCATAACATAGTTTAAATAATCGACCAAGAGAGTTTCGCAAGAGACAACGATAAATCGAGCGTGCTGACGATTAAGTCATGTTGTGCTATAGGGAGAAGGATATTAGATTTTTATTCTGCGGACCATGTAGCGCCAGGTTTATTAAAATAACCTGGACCTACAAATTGGTCCCTATCGGACTGTCTATTTGACACGGATTGGGTAGCCGACAAAAGATTAAGCTATTCTGGGAATCCAGAAAGCCGCGGAACTACGCATCCACGGTGTAAGTATATCCGCCTTTAACCAAGGGTCTGTAAACACAATGATATGGGATGCAAAGGAAAGGCTATCAGAATACAATTATGTTAGCTTGCTGCGCAAGCCTCTTGCATTTTCATAGGAATTTTTTTGCTTTAGTCGGTGAACTTGACTATACCATTCTTTCTAGTTGATCTCAGCTTCGAACTTCTTAGCCACTAAACTGTCCCTCCAAAAATCAAATGGATAAAAATAGCTTATAAGGATAAAAGATTAAATGTCTCTAGCGTAAGAAAAGTTAACATTATAAAAGTTAAAATTTCGGCTTTTGTTTTTTCTTATATAAAAGTCAATACATAAGTTAAAGTTTGATCAGAAGAAAGCCGAGAAACGAAAATTTGTTTCTTATGTGAAACCACCGAGAGCAGTGCCCACTTGTACTCATTTTTCCTTTGTGGTGGTAATCTTTAGCAATCCCAATTTGGACTCCCTCCACATACAAATGCTTGGATTTTTCCGTGTCTTTTTTTAGTTACCGGTCTTAGGATCTTTGGGATTTGCTACGATCGACAACTGAACAGCGCGCTGCAGAGCGTTCCTCTTAGGCAGCATACCACTAGAGGATTTCTTGCGCGGAAAGGAGATTATCAGCTCGATGAAAACTATTTTTAGCCACGTCAAAACTGCTGCTCAGTCCTTTCAAGCCACCTTTAGTATGACGCATAAACTTTTTCATCTCGTTCGCATTACCTAGTTAAGGGTGATTAAGGTTATTTAATTTCATTTTCTCACACAACCAAGTTTGCCTGCTCAGCTCTTATTAACTGACGGCATTTTTTGGGAAGTAGTGTGTTTTATTACATTGCTTGTATAGTTACAGATAGAGTTATTAATGAATCTATTAAAACCACCGCTGGTTTTGGCAATAGCAAATATAAATGTGGAGGGAAGATAAACCCATTACCGTTTGCTTTGATGTCTTTAGATTATTACCATGTATGCTCGTATCGGGCGACATGTGTTGGTATCGATTACAAAACCCCGGAACGCAACTACAAATCAACAGTAGAGCCGTATGCTAAAGCTATGTAAGAAGGAAACGGAGCTCCTATGTAAACAACCAGAACTCTAATGCAAGTCCTGAATTAACTTGGTCAGGATGTGGTTGTTATCGAACTCTCAATAGGGGATTCGATCGTAGCGTGGAAAAACCCTAAAAATATGTTACGAAAAAATCGAGTTTTCTTAACTGGGCGATTCTTTATTATTAAAGGAAATTTGCTTACCATATGATCTTTGTCTACATGTCCTAATGTTTTAATGTGAATCTTAATTTTAACCTTAGTGGCACACTTTCTTGGATTGGCGGATATCCCTTGAATCCGCATTTCATTTCTGTTCTTACATAGTTCCACTTCAGAGATTTCAATTATTGGAGTTCAATAAAATAATTGTAATAATAATCCTTTAAAGGAGTTGTTTTTTATATAAGAAGGACAGTTTGGAGCTTATTCTACTTCTTGAGGTGTTTACTAAGTTAATTTGATAGAGGTAGCCTAAATGATTTCTTAGAAGGCGATCTACCAATTCGGTTGTACGTTTTTAACCGATTACAAAAATGTATGTACAAAACTCTGACAACAAAATAATATTGACTTCTCCACGTTGGCCAGGAGGATAAAAACCGCTTCCTGGATTAATTTTCCCGGTACAAAAGTTTTTTTTTTTTAGTATATTTAACGTTACGAGTAAGGGCCTGTCGCTGGTCGAATTTGATTATCGATAGTTTATAGTATGTAGTATAGTATTTTATATTGTATACGGATTTTTGACCCATGAAGAAGTGGTCATATTAAGTTTACCGATCGCCGCCATATTTTTTGCGAGGTTTTTTATACATTGTCTGTAGAGCTGGAAAAACATCGATGTTTACCTACATCGATGTTTCGACGTTTTTCAGAAAAAAACATCGATGTATCGATACATCGAACTTTTTAGGGGTTTTTTTTTTGTAAAGTGTATTTTATTCCGCATAAATTCATCAAATGGATACAAGTTGTTTATAAAAAAAAGCTTTATTAGAGGTCCATAGTTTCCTTATAGTTTTTACTTCTTAAACATAAAAAGGAAAAAAAAAAATTAAAATAAAATAACAATTCAATTGATAAAATAAAAAATAACATTGAGTTCTACTCAAAAAAAAAAGATACATAACTTAAATTAATTTATACAGTCATTTTTGTTTAAAAATAAAATAACATTAATATTTTTGGCTTTTAGCGAGCTCCGCTTTTCGCTCACAACCAGTCCTTCCTTGCTAAACATTCGTTCACTTTCAGTGGAAGTGGCCGGAACGCAGAAGTACTTTAAAATCGCATGTTTTGAATGCGGTGTTATTTGATATCTGTTAAAAGAAGAAATTGGATTAAGTTGGTTACCATCTAAATTATTATTTTTTGTACCTTCCAATAATCTAATGGGTTTTGTGCAGGCTCCAAATTAGTACCATTCAAATAATGGCGTAGAGCTAGTATAGAATCCACGCGATCGCTTTGAATTTTTTTATTTTAGTTGGCCTGTAAGAAACTGAATAACAGGTTGGACTCTGCTGTGGGTTCTGGTGTTGGCGGGTTTAAAGATGTAGATGATTTTGTTTGAGCATAGATGTGCGACAGCTCCTCCTCTAAAGATTTAACTGCTTGAGAGGAATTAAATGGGTTCCAAAACCCCTCCTTTTTAAAGCGAGGGTCTAATATTGTGGTCATTCGTGTCACAGTATGAGATTCATAGGGGACCAATCTTTTATTGACCCCTTGAAGCAAGTCATCGCATACCACCTTTGTCTGGAGTTTCGATTTCAGGGCTGACAGGTTGTGTAATATACCGCAAGCAACAGGAATCACTGATGACCCTGTCACAGACGTACTTGAGGATGTGTGCACCGTTGCATTCTCAAACGGTGAAAGTAATGCCTTCAAGTCCTCCAGAATGGATATTTCATCCGAGGTTATCGGCAATAACCCCTTGGACGTGTTTAGTAAAACGCTTGCGATAGCAACCTTCGTAATCAAGATTCGTTCCACCATGTAAAAGGCGCTGTTCCACCTGGTTGGACACTCTTGCTTCAAACTATATGGGCGTTCGCAATCCTGCGCCTCTCTAAATTTGGCAAAGGCAATTGTGCTACTTTTAAAAAAGGCAACAATGCGCTTACACTTTTCTAAAATGGGTTTGACGTTTTCAGATGCCAAACAGTCCTGCACTGTTAAATTTATTGAGTGCGCAAAGCATGGAACATGTCTAATTTGCAGGATCTCACATGCCTTTATCATATTTTTGGCGTTGTCTGTGACCATAGCAGTGACCTTTCCTAACACACTCCATTCCTCGAGCACTGCGCGTATGGAGTTTGCTATGTTTTCCGAAGAGTGGGTCGTTTCGTCGATGAGCTTCTCAGTGACCAAAACAGCGTTGCGCAATTCGAAGTCCGCTGTCACGAAGTGGCACTCGTTTGCTCTTGACGTCCAGCATTCGGAGGTAATTGCACAGTGCTTTACGTTTTTTAAAAGTTCGAACAACTTGGCCTTCTTTTCTGCGTATGCATTTGCCATCGAAACGTTTCTCAATGTGGTTCGTGAAGGCAATTCATACCGTGGATCAAGGTGGCTTACGAAATTTCTAAAGCCTTTATTTTCCAGCACTGAAAAAGGGCGCAAGTCTGAGGTAATGTAGGAGCATAAGGCACTGTCCAGTGTTTGTTTTCGGTTCGACGATGTTTCATATTTTTTTTCAATAAATGACAGAATTGACAGCTGTTGCCTTTGTGGCAAATCACTTACTGTTAAATTAGGATGTATCCTCTTTATGTGGCAAGACAAGTTGGTCGTATTCCCACTTGTTTGATATGTTTTGCCACATTTAATACACATTTAAAACAGAAGATGTCCTAAATTTTTTCCTCTTATTTGGGAGCATACCCTCGGCGGCGTCGTTTTGTTCGTCTTTCCCGGCAGCTACTTTGGCAAAAATTTACATTACAAATCATATAATTGTAACTAAATAGTCTACTTACCATTGCTGTTCTGCTCTTTCGATATCTTACCAGCTTACCAAGATCTTTCCATGCAAAGTAGTGATGGGTTAAGCGGAAACATCGAACATCGATGTTTTAAAATCTCGATGTTTCCGATGTTTTGAAAACAACGATGTATCGATGTATCGCTGATGTTTTTTCCAGCTCTATTTGTCTGAGATCAGGGATTGTAGGAGGACACACTGCGGTGAGCGATCAATTATTTGGAATATTTTAAGTCTCACTGTAACCCTTCTCAGAATAAAATCAGCTATACCTACTCGAACAAGAAGTCGGCGGGTTGGTTTTTTGCAACTCCTTAATGGGCCAGCGACAACAGGGAAGATAATACATATGCTGGATAAAAACCGCTTCCTGAATTAATTTTCCCGGTACAAAAGCTTATTTAAAGTATATATAAAGTTACGAGTAAGGGGTACTAAAATTTCTGTTTGTCCTAAGAGCTGAAAGCAATCACTGTGTAAACAGGCCTTACATTTCCTTTAGTTCTCATTATTACATTTCTAAGTCCCAGAAATATTTTTCCAAATCCAAATGTGGATATCAAAGAAGTCATTCTCACCCCTAATAAATATAATCAGTTTATGCTTAAAATTGAGCAGTTTGTAAACAATAACTACGAAAACTAAATAACATTTTTGAAAAATTGTGGTTGTTGCGGATTCTAGAAATTACATATAGTCATAAAACTGGTGTATACCAAATTAGAACGCTTTATGATCGAAAACAACAATGCTATGCTTGGATTCCTTTTCCATTAATTAGTTAGCCATTAGAAAAATCTAAACCAGTCAAAATAATAGTAGCCAGCAATAATTAAATGTAATCACTTTTAAACAGGGCTTGTGGTATTTTACAATACTTTTGGGTGTTTCTAAACTGTTTCTAGCATTTTTATGTCGTTTCTTGGCATTAAATATTGAATACATTGTGTGTTTCATACACTGTACTGCCGGGGACTAGATCTAGAAATGAATGTACGTTTATAGGTAATTAGAAGCAGACACAAAGATAATAACCTCATTTAAAGAAGCCAATAAAGAGGCGAAACTCACAAAAAAAACCATGCAGTTTGCAAGTAAACAAGTATATTGACTCTTGATTAAATGAAGAAATGGAGATAGTCAACCACGGTAGTATTTTAGACGACGACTTTTTTTTGAATGAGTTATATCTTATATTGGCTGAATTTCATAGATAATTAAAAACATATATGATCTTAATGTGTGCACTTGCGTAGAAAACTTGTAGTAATAATGGTATATACAGCTGCAAAAAAAATAGCTCCCTTGCACAATAAAGGTTTGAATAAGTCCGCTAACTATATTTTAGGGTTTAAGAGAAGCTTTAGAAGGGAACAATTTACCTTTTAGGAACAAAAAAACTACTACAATTGTTCTATTAATTTCTATCTTAATTAAGAAACTTTATTATGAACGACAAAATTGGGTTAACAAATGTTTGCGTATTAAAACTACGCCCATCGTGCTTTTTTAATATTTGGTAGTGTATTCCTTATTACCAATAACAGCTGCGTAACGCTTTGGCATGAAGTCAACCAGGTCGTGGCACCGTTTTAAGGTTTTAAGGTATTTTGCTCCAGGACCCCTTCATTGCAGTACAATGGCATTCGTTGTTAGTTGGCTTAGAAGCTATAACGGCTTTTATAATATCCGACCAATGATGGAATAACGGTCTGGGGACTGTGTAGGCCACTCCAAACCAGGAACACATTTATTTTGGAACCAATATAGTCTTGTTGAAAGACCCAATTTAGCGTGATATCGTATTCGGCAAAGGGGGGCGTCACCATATTGTACCATATTCATTTTGATCCATGATGGTTTTTATCGGATGTATTGGCCGAACTCCATAGACTCCTTAGTTCGGTAGCAGCTATATATGGATCCTTCTTGATCTCGCGCACTACCCTTTTGACGTGATGGGTGCCCAGTGATTGTTTTCTCCTCGTGTTTCGGTCTTCTCATTGAAGGTGATTGCATAACGTCCGTATGAACGTCGAGATCTCAGAAGTTATAAAAGCTAGAAAGTTGAGATTCTACAAACCGCCCAAAACTGCCACGCCGACACTTTTGAAATTTTTTTTTGATATTTTTCACCCTTGTAGTCTACGAGTACAACTTGTGCTGCGTCTTTGTCTCTGGAATCTGCCTGTCTAATCTCAACATTCTAGCTTTTAGGCTATTTACTTTAAATGGTCGGAAACATACTGTTGTACTTGAATGTACTGTATGTACATTCCGAAAAATTTAGTATACCCTCTTCTTCTTTCTCTTCTAGTAATGGGTATAAAACTGGAAAAGCGGCTATAATTATAGGTAGTCGCAAAGGACACTGTTTAAAGACGACAACTATATATATATATTAAAATTATTTATTATTTGGTAGAGAAAGCAAGGTTTAAATTCCTTGCTACCGTTTAGTCTTTCTGCAGTCTGTAAAATTTTTCTTTTTCAATTTGCGAGTTTCTTTTTTTTTTTTAGTTTTCTTCTTTTATCCCTCTCGGTATTGTGTTAAAAGTATTCACTATCGCGATTTCTAATTTAACACAAGTGTTAAAAAATGATTTAATTGGGTATAAAAACGGACCAATATATTATATTTATTTATTTATTTATATTATTATTTAGCCTTAGAAAGTTTGGAGAAACACACTTTTAGGACTTGTTACGTAACATAGTTTAAATAATCGACCAAGAGAGTTTCGCATATAATTAACCTGCGACAACTATAAATTGACCGTGCTGACGATTAGGTCATGTTGTGCTATAGGGAGAAGGATATTAGATTTTACTTCTGCGGACCATGTAGCGCCAAGGTTTATTAAAATAACCTGGAACTACAAATTGATCCCTAGACTGTCTATTTGACACGGATTGGGTAGCCGACAAAAGATTTAGCTATTCTGGGAATCCAGAAGACCGCGGAATATAAGAGCACGTCATGTAAACAAAAGAATAGGATGACAGCTTTACGCATATGATATCTAAGTTGCTCATCCAAAAGTACCTCCTCTAACCTCAATTAAGACGCATCCACGGAGTAAGTATATCAGCCTTTAACCTAGGGTCTGTAAACACAATGATGGGAAGCAAAGGAAAGGTTATCAGAATACAATTATGTTTGCTTGCTGCGCAAGCCTCTTGCATTTTCATTGGAGTTTTTTTTGGCTTTAGTCGGTGAACTAGACTATACCATTCTTTCTTGTTGATCTCAGCTTCGAACTTCTTAGCCACTAAACTGTCCCTCCAAAAATCAAATGGATAAAAATAGCTTATAAGGATAAAAGATTAAATGTCTCTAGCGTAAGAAAAGTTAACATTTTAAAAGTTAAAATTTCGGCTTTTGTTTTTTCTTATATAGAAGACAATACATAAGTTAAAGTTTGATCAGAAGAAAGCCGAGAAACGAAAATTTGTTTCTTATGTGAAACCACCGAGAGCAGTGCCCACTTGTACTCATTTTTCCTTTGTGGTGGTAATCTTTAGCAATCCCAATTTGGACTCCCTCCACATACAAATGCTTGGATTTTTCCGTGTCTTTTTTTAGTTACCGGTCTTAGGATCTTTGGGATTTGCTGCGATCGACAACTGAACAGCGCGCTGCAGAGCGTTCCTCTTAGGCAGCATACCACCAGTGGATTTCTTGCGCGGAAAGGAGATTATCAGCTCGATAAAAACTATTTTTAGCCACGCCAAAAATGTTGATCAGTCCTTTCAAGCCACCTTTAGTTTGGCGCATAAAGTTTTTCATCTCGTTTGCATTACTTAGGGAAGCATCACAACAGTATTTTGGATTTGGGGTCTTATCTAGGTCATCACTTGTTCGGCCGCACTTAGGTGCATCATTTTCTCACACAACCAAGTAGTAATTTTTGCCTGTTCAGCTCTTATTACCTGACGGCATTTGTTTTGGAAATACAGAACATGTGTGTTTTATTACATTGCTTGTAAAGATACAGATAGAGTCATTAATGAATCTGTTAAAACCTCCGCTGGTTTTGGCAATAGCAAATATAAATGTGGAGGGCAGATAAACCCATGACCGTTTGCGTTAATGTCTTTAAATAATTACCATGTATGCGCGTATCGGGCGACATGTCGTGTTGGTATCGATTACAAAACCCCTGAACGGAACTACAAATCAACAGTAGAGCCGTATGCTAAAGCTATGTAAGAAGGAAACGGAGCTCCTATGTAAACCCCCAGAACTCTAATGCAAGTCCTGAATTAACATGGTCAGGATGTGGTTGTTATCGAACTCTCGATATGGGATTCCATCTAGTGTGAAAAGAACCTAAAAATATGTTACGAAAAAATCGAGTTTTCTTAACTGGGCGATTCTTTATTATTAAAGGAAATTTGCTTACCATATGACCTTTGTCTACATGCACATGTCCCAATGTTTTAATGTGAATCTTAATTTTAACCTTAGTGGTACACTTTCTTGGATTGGCGGATATCCCTTGAATCCGAATTTCAGTTCTGTTCTTACATAATTCCGCTTCAGAGATTTCAATTATTGGAGTTCAATAAAATAATTGTATTAATAATCATTTGAAGGAGTTTTTTTTTATATAAGAAGGTTGGAGCTCATTCTACTTCTTAAGGAATTTACTAAGTTCATTTGATAGAGGTTTATAAGATAACCTAAATGATTTCTTAGAAGGCGATCTACCAATTCGTATGTACGTTTTTAACCGATTATAAATAAATTAGGTTAATCCTAAGCTGCAGTATTCCTCCTTTACGGATGGTCCCGGTAGATAAGTTTCACGAAGATCGTTGATCCCCTGGTCCTTGTGTTACCCAGGCGGAATGTCTTCTTGCGTAGATTATAGTGGAGGGCGTGACTTTGCCCCCTTTGCTGGACACTGGCCTTCGGGTTCAGCGTGGATAAATTATATCAAACAAAATGTATTTTACGGCAAGTCGCCGGAGTAGCTGTGTCTTTATTTCCAAAGTGCTCGCTTAGAACTGAATACAAAGAATATGGAAAATATATTTGGTAGCTCTATCAGTTGTTAACTACTCCCCCCTCAAATTATGACCGTCCTCGGTTATATGAAGCTTATCGATGGTTTGTTGTATTGCGACGGAGGCTCGCCTTTTCCTTAATGCCAAAAAAAGGATGAGTGAACCAATCAGACCAACGTTCAGGATTACTCCAGCCACGAACCAGTTACGGGGAGCCCGCGGCGTCAACCACGTCCTTGAACCCTTGGATAAAGCGCAGATTGTCGTTGTTCATGCGGTGTAGCAAGGTCATGTTCAGTACCGGGTCGTGGCCGACGATGTTAAGTAGTGGTGATTTTACTACACCAGGCTGCTTGTCTATTGTTTTTCGAAGACTTACGAACTCCGTTCCGTTGATGGTAGCTGACCGTTCGAATGTTATCAGCTGCGTTCCTTTTACGGGCCGCCGTCTGTGCTGATGTTATGTTAGCCTTAGCCAATGTTACAGTGAGAATTAAATTTTGTATCTCTGTTGTCAGCATTTCATTTCTCGCTAGTAGTGCCTCGTACAGGTGCAGGGTGTCAACCAAATCGTTATTTCGGGCTTTAATAATTTTGTTAATGGTGTCAGTCAGTCTGTTTATCTGCTTCTGAGTTTAGGAGCTTATGTTAATCTGCCTGGAGTTTGAGTCCACTAGCTGGGCTTCTGTCATTCTAATTTTTAGGAAATCTGAGGCGTCCGGGGTTCCTGCGACTACCTTTAGAGCTGTACCCAAAAAGTCTAAGCTTCTCGTAATTCGGTGGTGTATTTTTAGAACGGACAAAAAGTTTCTGAGATGATCTACATCAACATCTAACAATTTGCGCATATGCGACTGTGGAAAAAAATCGGACAATTTCTCTGTCTCATCTACCATGCTAATAAACTCGGATATGTTCCTCGAGTACCTCAAGCAGTCACGCTGTTCAAACACCAATACATCACCATCTATGACGGGAATATAATTGTGCGTGAGATAAGTCGGTAATCCGTGCATTTGTCACTGCCAGGGTGATGAGCGTTATGAAGGCGAACCTGCAATCCAAACGTAGCATTCTACGTTGTGGTCTCATTAGACCACGGCGTATTTTCTTAAATCTTACTATCTAGAAGTATACCAGCAAATAAAAGCTTATACCAGCAAATAAAAGTGGGAATATTTATTTTAGGTTGTCCTCATGGACCACCCTCTCCTTAATGAGAACAGACGTTCCCAGGTCTGCCTGCACTGTTTGTTCTGTGCATAATGGGGTAAGCTTGTTTCCTAGCCTTTTATTGTTTTTGACAAAAACCTCATCTCCTACCTCAAAAACACGGTTTTGCCTAGCTGGGTTGCATCTTTCGATGTTGTTTTTCTGGGCCTTTATCAGCTTGTCTTTAATGCCTAGGCAGCCATCATCGGAACCCGAGTGGAGGATCTCAACCGGTTTCTCCTGAGTGACCGAATTTAGGGTCTTATTATATTCTATCGTTGCCCTCAATATTAATTAATTCGTATCGCTGATTTTCTTGTCTAGTCTAAGACACCTGGCGATTTCTGACAAGGTGCTGTGGAATCGTTCCACCTGACCGTTTGACAAGCTCTGTAGCGGGGCCGCGTTGACAATGTCAATGTGGTAGCTGTTCTTAAGTACCGAGGTAATAGTTTCCGAATTGAAGGCGGCCTCGTTGTCGCAATATATTGTCTTGATTTTGGGGAACAAATTTACGAGTTGAAGTAGGGGCCCTGTGACATCCACTATTGATTTGGACAGCACTGGTTGCACTATTGCAAACTTTGAGAACTTGTCAACGCACGTTAAGAATTGCTTCTTATCGGTTGAGAAGATATCAATGTGCAACATTTCGCCGGTATAGCTAGGTATGGGTGTTTCCCCGAGCTCCTGTTTCTTAGGGTGCCTGTCATATTTGGCTTTGGTGCATATTTTGCAATTTGCAACCACTTCTTTTGCAAGGCTGCTCATTTTGGGGAAATAGTAATCACGGAGGATTTGCTTGGTATTCTCCTGAGCTGCCCTGTGTGCACGATTGTGTTCTGTCATGATAATTTCCAACTGCTCATTTCGATTGGTAACATCTATTACAATATTTTTACAGTATTGAAACTGCGAGCCGGGAAATGAGCAATAAAGTCGTGTTAAAAGCTTGCTTGATTATTAAGCTGACTCGCGTCGGGGTAAGACGTATTTTCATCGAGCTCTGTCAATCAATTGATTTATTTAAGTGAAGTGAATAAATAAAACAAAATAAATTACAAATATCAGTGAAAAGACGCTATTAGCAATGTTAAATTGCAAATCTATAATATTTGTTGTATGTGGAAACATTAAATTAAAACAAAAGCTAATTTAAATAGACAACAAACAAATCGACAGTTCCAAAATGAGCCAACGCGATTTGCGCGCTCAGCGGCAAAAAGAGCAAGACGAGCGCCGGCTCTCTCTCCAACGAAACAATGCATACTTCACCGTCGTGTCTAACGCCCGCGAGTGCCAAACAATCCATCGGGCCAATGACCTAGCACCTGCAGAAAGCAAACGAACGCGGTCTTGCTTACCAATGCTTATGACTGCACGATGTGAACCCGAACGCATTGAGAGCGTCTCTCTCGCGCTCTTCTCATTGCAAACGGTGTAAAGCTCTGTAGCTACCAGCACAGTAACTTCGATATCTACTGCAACTGCACCTATAGCAAAAACAACAACAACAACACTATGCTCAGTACCGAGAGCTGTGTACATTTCTGCTGAATCAACAACAACTAAAGCAAGTGCACTCTCTCAGACTCTAGAAAACAAAAGCGGACAAGAACCAAAACAAAACACAAAACTGTTTCAAACAGGGCTGGATCGCTACATTCAAATAAAGCGAAAGCTAAGCCCACAACCCAAACAGGCTGGCAATCAGCCGAAATTAAATCGCACCAACGTTGACAACTCAACTTCAAATAGGTTTGTCGATGTGGCTGGCGTTCCCACGACTTGGCCGGTGCAGACATTCTGCTGATGCGGCGCACGTGGCGGATGCACTGCCGTCGTAGCTGGAGTCAATGTGCCAGTTCTTGCTGAGCTGCTGTTTGTTGTGCAATTTCTTGGTTTATGTTGGGCTGCATTGGGCTTGTTGTTGTTATTGGGACTTCGTTGACTGTCTGCTCGTGGCGGATGTACTGCATGTGGTGGAGTCGTGATCGAGATTTGGGTTCTTGTGTGTTCTTATCATATTTGGTCTTAACTCCTCCCCCTTTAGACGCAGACGTCCTCGGATGCGATGTAGAGGCGTTTCAGGGTTGGTCCAGTAGGTGTCTTTGGTTTTGTTCCTGGTGTTTCAACTTCCTTATTTAGCTGGTTGCCCCTATGAGATAGCTTTTGTTTTGCTATCCAGCCGATTGCCGCGATGAGTGCCAAAAGCAGAGTCCCTGTCACCGAGACGTTGATTGTTGCTGTCTTGGTGCTGTCGTCTCTTATCATCTCAAGCTCCCTGGTATTGTTGATATTGAATTCCTTTAGCATTTGTAGCGAAAGAACTTCTTTCACCTTGCTCTCTCGTGCTTGGAGTTGAAGAACTGGGGGTGCAGCCTCGGCGTACGTCATCATCTTTGTCTCATATACGTCATTTGCTATGACGACTGTAGAGTTCTGGGATTGGACTAGGAACGTTCCTTCCAAGGTTGCCTCCTCCCTGTCGATGAGTACGGTGCCTCTGAAGTCATTCAGGAGAATGGTGCCGGTCAGAATTTCCTCGTGGTCCGATACGTGTTGGCTATTGATGATCTTGCAGTTAGGTGTTCGGCTTCTTAGTAGCGGTGTGATACACGTGTCGTTGCTTAGGTCTACTAGGTTTATTTTATTACAAATTGACTTATCGTTATGGGATTCACAATTTCCTTTAAGGCCGTAATTTATTTGGTTACATTGGATGATTTTAGTGTATTTTATCTCGTAAATTATTTTACCCTTTTTTATTGGTTTTAAAATTGTATGTGTACAGGTTTCGTTAGAAATTAAAGGTATGCTAATAATGTACAATAGGTTTTTGCCGTTGCTGGCTATTTTTATTTTGAAAAATTCTAGCAGTTCTTCTATGTTCATGAAAACAATTTCTTTATTGAATAGGTTTTCGATTTTTTCAGTTTCATATTCTGATAATACGAGTATAATGGAATTTATGGTATCTGTTTTTGCCCAATCTATTGCATGGACTAGGTTATTAAATTCTTCTTTAAGTATGTGTAATTTATATTGCAAGAGAGAGATTTTTTCGTCTATAAAATTTCCTTTAAGGCCGTAATTTATTTGGTTACATTGGATGATTTTAGTGTATTTTATCTCGTAAATTATTTTACCCTTTTTTATTGGTTTTAAAATTGTATGTGTAAATTAATTAAGATTCAGGTGGCCACAGGGGGATCCCTCGCTGCAGTCTCCGATGATGTGCCGGTTGGCTGATGGTGTCCCTCGCACAGGGGAAGAGGGTGATAAATCCACTTGGAGATCTATGACGATTACGTTGGGAAGATGACTGTCTTCCTTAACGCAACTGGCCTAGGGACTCAGATTGCTATGATCAATATATAAAATTAACGACAGAATGCCGGAGTTGTTGGTTCACGAGCGATGGCTCTTTATTTTATGAATGTCCAAAACGAACTGAACTTAAGGCTAACAAAATATGAAACTCATAGCGGCCACTCCAACGGGTAGTGTTTGCCGGCTATGCACGGGCTTCCGGCCAGACGCTGTGTCAGCAGTTTGGCCGGAGCGAGTCTTCGGACGATCGGTCGTAGCCGTCGCCCGGTTAACTTTAGTTAACTTGCACGGGCTTCCGGCCAGACGCTGTGTCAGCAGTTTGGCCGGAGCGAGTCTTCGGACGATCGGTCGTAGCCGTCGCCCGGTTAACTTTAGTTAACTACTCCCCCCTCGGAATTAAGGCCGCCCTCGGCCTTGCCTTGCGTTTCTTGCCTCGGTGAAACGCCTAAAAATGAGCCCGATGCAGATGAGTGCGCAGCATATTGCTCCTGCAATAGTTGTTACGAGACGTGTTCAATGGTTGTCAATCTCTTCCCTGAACTCCTTTATGAACTCCAAGATTCGTTCACTCAGACGGTGAAGATACGGGAGGCTGAGGACATCTTGGGTGGCGGTGATGTTCAATAAGGGAAGACTTGCTGTCCCTGGAGCTCTCTTCTGGGTGTTATTGTGGTTGATAAAGAGTGTGTCATTTATAGTGGCCTGTTTGTCAAAG
This sequence comes from Drosophila yakuba, assembly GCF_016746365.2. NCBI lineage: Eukaryota > Metazoa > Arthropoda > Insecta > Diptera > Drosophilidae > Drosophila > Drosophila yakuba. Next base: position 23,541,894 of record NC_052526.2, read on the forward strand.
GTTATGAGGTGTGTGCCATGAGTCCAGATTTCTGTGCCGTTGTCCACTCGCACTTTGGCAGACCTATCGTTGATGATAATGATTCCTTCATCTACGTAGGTTATCGGATGCAGGTCACTTTCTTGTACTCGGCAGTGTGCTACCCCACCGGCGTGCAGTTCTTTGGCGCACGAACTCTCTGAAGCTAGGCGGCAGAATGTGGCTCTCGGTGATTCGGAGCAGTTTTTGATGGCGTAAACTTCTCCGCTGCATTCGGCTATGACATTGTCTATGATCTGCAACATCGTTCCACCATGGGCAACTGGGAAAATAGTGATCTTCTTGCAGGCTAATTTAATTTTGGGGAATTTAATGATAAAGTGTAAAATGTTACGGGACTGTAAAATCTTTACAGACGAGACGGACAAAAGATCTCCTATAGGTGTATCGGTGGGTTCCTCAAGCCAAACTGTTTTTAAGTCTTCGTGATCTAAAATGTTCGGACTAACAATGTTAATCCTGGCTAGGGTTATTGCAAGCATTAAATTTTGTAATTCCGCCATCAACATGCGGTTTCTAGCAAGCAGTGTATCATATAGGTGTCCAGTGTCTATTTGTGAGGTTTTGGCTGATCTCAAAATTGAATTGACGGTAGAGGTAAGTTGATTAATTTGATTTTGGGTTTTGGTGTTAATTTGGATCTGTCTATTGCTAGACTCGACTAATTTCATTTTGGAAAACCTGATTTTTTCTAAGTCGCTGGCATCTGGTGTCCCTGCTACAACCTTTAGCATAGATCCTAAGAAATCCAAGCTCCTAGCTACTCTGTGATGAACGCCCAACGACTCTAACAAGTCCTGGAGGTGGGCGGTATCCACGCTCAGAAGCTTCTTCATATGGGATAGCGGAAACCTGTCTATCATGTTGGTTGTTTCCTTTATTACGCGCCCATATTCTGAGAGGTTTGCTGTGTGCGTGACGTAAGCAAACTCCTCCCATACTAGGATTTCGCCATCTACAACGGGGATGTACCTGGCCTGTGAATAATCGGTAACGTGGCCAGACGCCAAGGACAGGAGTATGCAAAATGTTGGTCCGATCCTGTGAAATTAAACTTTAGCTATTTTTATGCTTATAGAGGGTTTTCCCACCACCGATAAAATGAACCTAAAACAACTATGCCAGTGGCTATGAACCTATAGTAAAAAACAAAGTGCGCCAAGCGGCTTGAAGGTGTAATAACTAATGAATATAGAAAATAAAGTGCGCCAGACGGCTTGAAGGTGTGATAAAAAATATAATATACAAAATGAATATAAAAAATTAATAATAAAAAAACCATAAAGGACATTGTCGGTTACATCATTTAAGATTGTCCTTGTGGACCACCCTCCCCTTAATGAGGACCGTGGTCCCCAGGTCCGCTTCTACGGCTCTCTCCTCGCACAAGGGTGTGAGTTTATTTCCCAGCCTTCTATTGGATTTAACCAATACCTTCTCGCCGACTTCGAATACTCTGTGTTGTCGGGAGGCGTTTTCCCTGGTCCTGAGCGTGTTTTGTGCCTTAATGATTTTGTTCCAAACTTCCGTCTGTGGGTCATCTGGGTGCTCCTGCACGATGTCAACTGGTCGTTTGTCAACGACAGAGTGAATTGACTTATTATATTTGGCGGTTGCCAACAAAATAATTTCCACAGTATCGGTTATGCCCTTGTCGATTTTTAGGCTACGAGCAAGCTCCAAAAGGGTGCTATGAAAGCGCTCCACTTGCCCATTTGACATGCTATGGAGTGGCGGTGCATTGGCAATGCTAACGCCAAAGTGATTGTCAAGCATGGTCGAGATAGTATGCGAATTTAATGAAGGTTCATTATCGCAGTAAACTACTCTAGCCCTAGGGAAAAAATTCATAATCTGTAGTATGGCCGGTTTAAGGTCTTCGATTGTCCTAGAGTGGACATGTTGCACAATTGCGAACTTCGAAAACTTGTCAATGCAAGTGAAAAAAAATATTTTTTATCCGTAGAAAAAATGTCGATGTGCAGTAGTTCTCCCACATGAGAGGGGATCGGAGTCTCGCCTAGCTCATGTTTTTTTGGGTGCCTATCGTATTTGGCTTTCGCGCATGTTTTGCAGTTTGCTACGATTTCGGTAGCCAACTTGGTCATCTTCGGAAAGTAGTACTCGGAGAGTACCTGCTTAACGTTTTCTAGGGCCGACCTGTGGGCCCTATTGTGTTCTACGGTAAGAATTTCCCGTCTCTCAGGGACTGCAAAAATATCCGTTACACGGTTTTTGCAGTGCCAAAATTTGGTGGCTGGAAATCTCCGAACCAATTCGTCCTGTATTAGTGCCAGCGTGTGCAGGTCACAATGAATGGCGTTTACGCCCTTGGGAACGATTACATCTGCGAGTTCATCAATCAATGACTCTTTGCAGGGGAAGTTAATCGCATGCCGTCTCTTGTTTCCAAAGAGGACGAAGCTGCGCTTTAACGGAAAGCGTGCCTCCTCCAGAGTTATCTGGTTCTAAAAGCAGTTTAGGGGCTTATCCGTCGATTCGATAGTGTGCGTCAAGGAGAGCTCGCTGTGAATAGTGGCCACGCACGATTGAGCTTCTTGCTCCTCCATGACGTTAATTTGTTGCCGTGACAATGCATCGGCGACCAAGTTTTCTTTGCCGGGTTTGTAGAAAATACGCGCCCCTGATTCATCAATGCGCGCTTTCCACCTTTTAATCTTTGCATTCGGATTGGATTCCGATACTGCAAAGGTTAGCGGCTGGTGGTCGGTAAAGATGTTGATATCTTTAACCGCATACAGGTAATGCCGTAGCTTGGTCAAAGCCCAGACTATGGCTAAGAGTTCCCTCTCGTTGGTGGCGTAGTTAACCTCCCTGTCTTTCAATGTCCTTGAGATCATTGTTATTGGGCGTCCCTCTTGGGACAATACTGCGCCAATGCCATGGGCCGAGGCATCCTTCGTTAGATCAAATGCCTTTTTGTAGTCGAGGTACCTTAGCATCACGTCGTCGGATGCCAAGATGTTTCGTAGTTTCTGGAACGCTTGTTGCTGCGTCTCCGAGAACTGAACCGGAATGTTTCGTGACCTGTGTCTACTAACTGTTCTGTTTTCCCCTTTTAGGATGTCTGATACAGGCCTTGCTATTGCCGCGAAGTCCTTAATAAAACATCTGTAGTAGCTGGCTAGGCCTAGAAATGACCGTACCTCAAAAACACTTTTGGGTTCCGGAAATTCTTTTATAGCCTTAACCTTTTCTGGGTCTGTTGTAGCACCGTTACAAGTGACTATAAATCCAAGGAAGCTCACACTTTTCTTAAAAAAGCTGGACTTTTCTACCGATACCCTCATGTTCGCATCGTGCAGGCTCTTTAGAACCCAATCTACGTGCTTGATGTGAGAGTTTTCGTCTTCGGAGTAGATAATTACGTCGTCAACGTAAACATAGCAGAACGTGCCGATTTGTTCCCGTAGGATCTCGTCGATTGTCCTCTGAAAAATGCTGCCTGCATTTTTGAGGCCAAACGCTAGTCTGCGAAATTCGTATTTTCCCCCATTCACAGAGAAAGAGGTTTTTTCCCTGTCGCGTTCTGCAAGAATGATTTGGTGATAGCCAGGCTTGAGGTCCAGCATGGAGAAATACTTTGCATTGCCTAGGTTGCTCAATATCATGTTAATATTTAACATGGGGTATTCATCGGGCACTGTTCTTTCGGAGTAGATAATTACGTCGTCAACGTAAACATAGCAGAACTTGCCGATTTGTTCCCGTAGGATCTCGTCGATTGTCCTCTGAAAAATGCTGCCTGCATTTTTGAGGCCAAACGGTAGTCTGCGAAATTCGTATTTTCCCCCATTCACAGAGAAAGAGGTTTTTTCCCTGTCGCGTTCTGCAAGAATGATTTGGTGATAGCCAGGCTTGAGGTCCAGCGTGGAGAAATACTTTGCATTGCCTAGGTTGCTCAATATCATGTTAATATTTAACATGGGGTATGCATCGGGCACTGTTCTTTCGTTTAGCTTGCGGAAGTCGATAACTAGTCTCATTTTCCGGTTGCCATGGTCATCGGTCCCTTTTTTATCTACAACCCATATCGGGTTGTTGTAAGGGGATACCGACTTCTGAATTATCCCGTTTTTAAGCAGATCTTCAATCTCTTTGTTGACGAAGTCCGCCGCCCCCATTGGGTACGGGTATAATTTAGCGTATATGGGCTCCTCACTAACTGTTCGGATGGTAGCTACCACCGATGTGTTATATGGCAAAGCCTCGTTAGGGTTTGCAAAAGCCTTCTTCCTAGTCTTCAGCATTTCTAAGAACGCGTTTCTGACTAAGAGTGGCGCATCTGAGCAGTCCACTTCGGTAAAATTGACGTCGGGGCATGGGTGGAATTCAATTTTCTCTTCTCCATTGCCCCATCTGAGGTGGCCGGAGGCCAGACAAAGCGATGCCCCTGCCTGTTTAAGTAGGTCGAGGCCAATGATCGCGTCGAAGGAAGACAAATCAGGTAAAATGAAGAACGTGGTCTTCAAATCAAAGAGTGACACGAAGCATTTTTTCGTGATCTTGGTAACACCATGGAGTGAATGGATGGTGAATGGGGAATCGACGGGGCGAACGCCTTTTAAGCCTTTGTGAGGCCGGATAAAATTTTTTGACGCACCCGTGTCGATGAGGAACTTCATCTCTTTCCCCGCTACTCTTCGTCTGATGACGGGCAGCAGGGATTTTCCCCTAAAAAATTAATCACTTCTAAATCATATTCAGAAATGGTGTCGTCGTCGACTTTGTCCGCCGCGCTGGAGGCTGTGGTTGCGAACGTGCCCTCGGCCTGATCTACGCTCTGAGCGATGTGATTAACCCTCTGTTTCTTGTGAGGGTGTGAACGACCGGAGTGGGCGGGCTTCCCGTTTTGGTAGGCCTGTGCCTGAGTAGGTTGTCTCAACCTGGACATAGATGGGTCATCCTCCATGGGTTCTGGTGTGTTTTCACGACGCCTGTCGTTATGCGGAGCCGAGTGTACCTGAGCCTTAACCTGTTTAGTAAAGTGTGGGTTTTTTCCCCCGCTTACTTGGGAGTGCGCTTGGTAGGGCGTTTGTTGGCGTTCTTGCGCCATTGGGTATTGCTTCCTATCCCTTCCCTCCAGGCTTTTTGCAAACGATGTTGCGAAGGTGTACCTTTCGTGGTTTGATTCCACTTCCTGAGCTAATGCCAACGCAGTTGGCATGTCCTTTGGCTTCGCCGAGAAGAGGACATCGGAAAGACTGCGCTTGAGTCCCGAAATAAATATACGGAGCGCATCATCCCGAAACTTGTCGCAAAAGATTTTTGCCGCCGCCGTTTCATACGACATGGTGGCTTTATTGGTAAGCAAGGTGAGCTTTTTCTCGACCTCGTCGTAGTATTGTAATATAGTCAGGCTCCCCTGTCTAAGGGTGCCCATCTCCTGCTCGATGACGTGAATCGCGCGTTTGTCACTATATGTGAAATCGAGGCGATCTATGATCGCATCGAAATTCAATACAGTGCCGAACGAAGATAGCACCGCATCGGCAGGGCCTCTTATTTTACTTCTGATTATAACAACCGCCTGGTAGTGGCGTGAGCTATTTACATAATTTCTAAATATGTAAGATGCGGCTACCGCCGCCTGTCTCGCATGTCTCTTGTGCTCCCGTAAATTCGGCCAAGCATTTTACGGCATCCAGAGGCTCGTTGCACTCGACGTTGCCCGTGATATCAATGGGTTGGTATACCTTGATTATAGGGGCTGCCGCTTGTGTGGGTGCGATTTGCACCGCTGCAATTTGGGTAGCCAACTGTTGTATAGTTTGGCGCATTTCTTCTTCTCTGTGCATGGCTTCACCGGCCGCTTCTGACAAGGCATGATTAACGGCGGCCTGAATCACAGCCTTAAGCTGATTTGGGTCCATGGTTCTAACTGAAGGGTGGTCAGCGGGTGCCCGTATTGGGGTGGAAGTGCGCGGGGGCCCTTCACTGTCGGAATCTGAGCCGCTAGCGTACCGTTTATTTTCTCTATATTGTGTAAACGGGGAGCTCATATGTGCTTAAGTTAAACTGCACTGGTATGCAATGCCCGCTCAGCTATTTTGCCCATGAAGGCAGCTGGCAATGCAAGAAGTACGCGGGGACGGGTCCGCCGCCTTGACAACTATGTATGAAGCTGTTCGAACCAAGCCGTCGCCTCGCGGAGCAGCGGCAAGGTAAGGGGGTATGCGGGAGCTGAGCTTCCGTTACTATAAACAAAGAAGCGAAGAATAAATAATTGAAATACAAATGCATGCGCGGCCGTATCGGGTTCACAGCGGTGGAGGGGGGACAATATCTTTTATTATCTTATCTTATTTATATCTTATTTATTATACAAAGTGGACTGCGAAGCTAATACCAAGAATTTCTACTCGAGCGATGTGATATACAAAACCGAATTAAATGTCAAATAAAAATTCAAATCTGGAATATTAAATTGTGAGAGCCTTGGCTCTGATATTTAGCCCCCGCAATATGTTAATTGTCTCACCAAAAATATTTGCAGTGTAACAGCATATAATGTCTGTTGGGTGCACAATGCGAAAAAAATTTAACTGCTCGGCGAAATAGCAATGCGCCGTAACACAAACTGTGAGCGAATTAAATTAAATTAATTTTTTATACGCCGTATTTGCAACGGATTATGATGTTAATTAAATTTTTTTCGCAGTGAAAATATGTGATAATATTATAATATTTATTTATTAAACAATGGGGTTTCGGGTAAATCTCCTCCACCGGATTAAAAATTGGAATAGGGACTCAGATTGCTATGATCAATATATAAAATTAACGACAGAATGCCGGAGTTGTTGGTTCACGAGCGATGGCTCTTTATTTTATGAATGTCCAAAACGAACTGAACTTAAGGCTAACAAAATATGAAACTCATAGCGGCCACTCCAACGGGTAGTGTTTGCCGGCTATGCACGGGCTTCCGGCCAGACGCTGTGTCAGCAGTTTGGCGAGTTCTCGAGCTGTTCGTTTATTTTATTGATTATTATTTCTTTGTCATGGTGGTCCGGTGAACCGGCCAACAATTTCCATGCCGTTCCCAAAGCATCTATTGCCCTTTTTTGTTTTTTAAAAGGTTTGTGTACTATTCTCTCTGAATGTGTTTTTATGGTGGTGTTCCTATCCTCTTGGACTATTTCTTTTCTGTATCTCGGTGTTAGTTTTGACCCTAACCTTTTATCTATTTTCACATAAACTGTTTCCCCTACCTCGTATTTCTTTATTGGGTTCTTTCTTTGGTTGTGGTATTCTAAGTCGGTATTCTGTTTTTTTCTATTTTTTCGCTGATCTTTTTCCTAGCATCTTGAAGTTCTTGGGGGTTTGCGCTTAATTGGTTTCCGAAAAATAAGTCTATTGGTTTTTTTTGTGTTGTTGAATAAACTGAAGTATTGTACTCTTCAACTGCTTTAAAGAGTAGTTCTTCAAATTCAAGTGTGCTTTCGTCTAGCTTAAGGCATCTCATTATCTCTGTTAGAGTTGAATGAAATCTTTCAACTTGCCCATTGCTAGTCGAAGTATAGGGCGGTGTCGTGTAGACTTTTGCCTGCAGCTGCTCTTGCAGCAGAAACTTGATAGCTGCTGAGTTTAGAGCCTTTTCGTTGTCTGTAACAATCTGCTTGGGCATACCGAATGCTATCATGATTTCTCTTAGTGGATGTTTTATGTCTTCCGATGCTTTTGATCTTAATAGTTTTATCTGGGCATATTTTGAAAATTTATCTATGGCCGTTAGTACTAGCTGGTTTTGGGTCGTGTCTACATGAATGATTTGTCCGGGGTACGTCGGTATGGGGGTTGGTTGAATCTCCCCATGATGCGGATGTCTGTCATATTTGGCTATTTTGCAAGTCCCGCATGCTTTTGCCGTGGCTTCTGTTTTTTTTCGAAGGCCAGGAAAGAAAAACTTGCTTAGTATCTGGATTTTATTTTCAATGGCGTTTCTATGCGCCCTCATGTGTTCGGAAGCTACGATATTATCCTGTTCGCTCTCTGAACTCACGTCCGTGACTTGTTTCTGCGTGTATCTAGTTTTGTATTTGTTAAAGTGCTGTGGGTAAATATTCTGGATTTTGCCCATTACGTGTTCGGGTGTGAAGATCCCGTTCACGATTTTTGGGTTTAGGTGTTTTTTTAGAATATCCACCAGATCTTCCTCGGAATATGATTTCTTTTTTATTATGTGCCTATGAAAAGTAGGAAAGGGAATTTCGAACGACTCTTCCTCTTCTTCTGATATCAGGAGAAATAGTTGGTTTTTGAATACGTTAATGGGGACATTTTCGACTAGTATCAAATTATGCGAGGAACTTTCGTCGCTATGAACCGTCGCCGTTGTACTATTTATTTGGGGTTGGGATTCTGGAAAGTGCCCGGCTTGTATCTTAGCTCGTGGTTGTATTCCTCTAGGTAGCTTTTCCATCTTTTAAGTTTCCCATTATGGTTCTTTGAACTAAGAGCGAAAGTCAACGGTTGGTGGTCAGTGGATATTATCACCTTGGCTGTACCGTAAAGGTACATTCGTAGGCTCTGAAGTGCCCAAACTATTGCTAGCATTTCTTTCTCATTTGCTGCGTAGTTTTCTTCGGTCTTCGAGAGCGTACGGGAAATGAAAGTGATCGGTCGGGATTCTTGTTCTAGGACGGCGACCGTCCTCGCCTCTCAATAAGTAAGTCAGTGGTTTTGCAAGTTTAGCATAGTCGCGAATAAAACGCCTATAGTAACTTGCCAGACCTCGGAAAGATCTAAGTTCCTTTAGTGTTGTGGGGATCGGAAATTTTTCTATTGCTTTTACTTTATCCGCGTTTGTTTTGACGCCTTTTTGTGAGAGAGTGAATCCCAAGAAATTTACCTCCTCTTTGAAGAATTCACATTTGTCCATCTGCACTTTCATATTGGCTTTTTCTAATGTGGCAAATATCTTATCTAAGTGCGTGGTTTGTTCATTTTCGGACCGACTAAAGACGATAATATCGTCGATATACACGTAGCATATTTTTCCTACGTGTTCCCTTAGAATATCGTCTAATGCTCTCTGGAAAATAGACGGTGAGTTCTTTAAACCGAAAGGTAATCGAGTGAATTCGAATTTTCCGCCGTTGATTGCGAACGCAGTTTTTTCTATGTCCTTTTCTTTAAGCGGTATCTGGTGGAATCTGCTTTTGAGATCTAGAACGGAGAAATATTTATTGTCACCCAATTGTGCGATTATTTCTCCAATCTCAGGGATAGGGTACCTATCCGAAATAGTTACGGAGTTAAGTTTTCGATAGTCAATGACTATCCTATACTTCTTTTCTCCGGACGCGTCGCTTTTTTTGGGGACTATCCATACGGGTGCGTTGTATGGTGACCGTGAAGGTCGTATATGCCGTCTTGTAGCAATTGTCCCATCTGCTTTTCTACCTTGGGCCTTAAAGAAGTTGGGTACGGGTAGTGTTTGCTATACACCGGTGCATCCGATGATGTCCTTATTCCACCTATTACTCTGGTAGTGTAAGTTAGTCTTTCATCTGGGTCCGCAAATAAGTTCGAATGTTTCTGGGTGAGTTAATTTATAAGATTCTTCTGACTGTTCGACATATGCTCCATTCTGAGCTTTATGTTGTTTACTGATTGAGTCACTAGTTGTTTCACTCGGATATTATAGTTTCCATTTAATGTTAGTATATCGTTTTTAACGTTAATAACCGCGTTTAGTTGTTTTAGTGTGTCGTTCCCTAGGATGCCGTGGAAAGTTTTGAGTGTAGGCAGTAAGAAAAATTTGATGGGTCTATCTCTGTTATTGAACAGAGTGAGAAAAGTATGGTGAGTTATTGGGGTTTGTCCTCCCACTAAATTTGCGAAAAATTTCCCTTCGTTCTTTTTTGGGTGTGGCACCAGATTTGGTTGGATGTAGTTCCGGTTCGATCCGGTGTCTATGAGAAAATTTAGTTTGGTGCCATCTTCCATGATGCATTGGAAGTATGGCAGAGATGACCCGTTTAACCTAAAAAATGAACATCCGAAGCGTCGACGGGAGTCGATTCGCTTTCCGGTTCGTTTTCCTCAGATTGCTGGTCACACAAGCCCGTAATTCCCTCGGAATCGGCGCTAGCGAAATAGGTCTGTTCCTCGGGGTCAATGTAATAAAAGTCGCCCTCTACTCCCTCGGATGCCTCTTCTGGAACCCCCGTGGCAATGTGAAACTGCCTAAGGATTTTAGGTGGAGGTCCGTTTAATGGGGCAGGTCGTTTCCCAGAGAAGTCGTTAACATTGGGTCTATTCATGTAATTGACGTTGCCTGAACGAATTGAGCCGTCGATGTCCATTGGTAAGGGTTTCGGTTGTGGTTTAGGGGCCGTTGGACGCGGAGGCGGATAGAATTGCCGTGCTGGCTGATAATTTTGATTTGTGGGATACTGGGGTCGTTGACCGCGTTTCTGTTGGTCAGCTGCTCCCGTTTGCCAGATCGGCCGATTTCCGGTAGTGCGTGGGTCTGTCGTATGTTGGGGAGCTGGACTATAATATAGTCTAGGGTTGAAAACTCTCCAATTTCCCGCAGAGTCTGCTGTAAGCAATCTCCTTGGTATGGACCTGTTAAAGGCAGGCGGCTGCGCTTGCCTAGGAGGTACAGGAGGTGCATGCTGCCTGAATTTGGGCGTGAACGCGTTCCTTTGTTCCTGATTGTCAACCAATTCACACAAGTGTAAGGCGTGACCGAGATCTCTGGGTTCTTTGATGGCCAAGAGTCTGGGCAAGTCTCCATTTAATCCCCGTATGAAAGTATCTAAGCCCTTTTCTCGATAATTTTGTTTCAGGGCATGGACACTATCAGGTTTTAATTCTTGCACGCTGATTTGATTAAGGATCAGCGATAATTGGTAGTAAACGGCCTGATAGAATTCGGCAATGGTCAGTCGTCCTTGAGTCATCGAGAACAATTGGTACTCTAGGGTCTTGAGGTCGCGTTTGTCAGCGAACTGATCCGTTAGGCATTTTGCAATCGCCTTCCAGTTCAGAGGGGTGTTATAGGATTCTAACACGGCATCGGCCTCGCCGGTGATTTTGTTCCTAATCGCCAACGTTATCAAAAAATATGCGTTGGTGTTTTCCCTACCCTCGTACAAACTCATTATTCTAGATACATTCTTCTTCCAAGAACCAAATTCTGTGCGGTCTCCTGAAAATTCTCTGATTAGTTTTGTAAGGTCTGGTAGTTTTTCGGACTCGCCTGGTAGTGGGCCGATGAAGGGGACATCTTCTAACATTTCTGATGGTCTGCCTTTATTTAAAAGTTCTCCAATAAACTCGGTTCCGCCTAATGTCTCTTTGATGAGAGACATAATTATCTGTTTTAGCTCTGGGCTAGCTACCGGTGTACTGGTGGCCGTAGGCCTGCTTCCCCCGGGTTGTTCCCCGCTATCGGTACCTATATTAAGTGCAGCTAATGCACTTGCCAATTCTCTATCTTTTGACATGTTAAAGGCTTAAGGATTTGTTTATTTCGGACAACAACTAATAGATGTTTTGGGTTTTCGGGTGTTTTTTCTTTTTGAATATCGATGTATTTTTTCTAAAATTATTTAAGCTTATTGTATATTTCTTTTAAGTATTGTTGTTTAAATTCTATTTTGACTTATTTTCAATAGATTATTATTCTCATAAGGTTCTTATCTTTCTTGTTTTACAATATTTTCTTGTTTTTAAATTTACTTTTCTTTCCCTTTTTTTAATTCTTCTTGTTAGTATAGTAGTGTTTGTTTTTAAACTTATTTTTCTAGCTTACGCGATTAAATAACAGCACTGAGTTTCTTCGAAGGCTCCTGCGGACGGACACAACAGGAGAGTCGGCGATAGTTCTTAGACCGGTTAAACTGAACCTTAGAATCTTTCGCACTTGTTCACTGGACGCACTTGATGTTGTGGCTTCTTTTTTAAAGGCACTTTTACACTGTGCGATTTTTTGTCACTTCTACTTATTTTTTGTAGTTGTTGATTAGTCAGTGTTCACTGTGGCTATATTTTGGGCACTGCGACGCGAACTTGTAGCTGCTTTAGGTACTTTAACGTTACGCGTGATCCTTTTGACGAAGGCTCTGTTTACCGGTCCCTGTTCGGGCGCCAATTAAAAGATATTTTTAATTTTCTTTAAAAAAAAGAACACGTCATATTTTATTGGTGTTAATTTTGGAACTAACTGGACTAAGTTAATAATTAAACCTATTCTCTGCCGACGTCGCTGATGTCGTCGAAGCCGTCGCTGCCGCTGTAGCTTTGCCGCTGCCGTTGTGGCTGGCGTTCCCACGACTTGGCCGGTGCAGACATTCTGCTGATGCGGCGCACGTGGCGGATGCACTGCCGTCGTAGCTGGAGTCAATGTGCCAGTTCTTGCTGAGCTGCTGTTTGTTGTGCAATTTCTTGGTTTATGTTGGGCTGCATTGGGCTTGTTGTTGTTATTGGGACTTCGTTGACTGTCTGCTCGTGGCGGATGTACTGCATGTGGTGGAGTCGTGATCGAGATTTGGGTTCTTGTGTGTTCTTATCATATTTGGTCTTAACTTACATGAAACGAAAGTGCAGACTCCGGATGAGTCTAGCCATCGATCAGTGACCAAGTACCTGGATGAAGCTGGAAAGAGTTACTATACCTACCAGCTTAAATGTGCCAAATGATTGCAGGTTGTCATATAGGAATTGAATCATCAGTGACCCCATCCGAAATTATCGAGGCACTAAAGAAGAAAAACTTTAAGGCAAAAACGGTGATCAACATTCTTAACAGGAAGAAAGAGCCGCAGCCACTCTTTAAAGTCGAACTGGAGCCATCGAGTCAAAAAATCAGCAAAAATGAAGTACATCCTATTTATAAACTACAGTTTCTACTGCACCGGAGAATAACCGTCGAAGAGCCACACAAGCGCAAGCAGCCTGTGCAGTGCACTAACTGCCAAGAATATGGCCACACCAAAGCGTACTGCACCCTAAAATCTATCTGCGTCGTTTGCAGCGATGCTCACAATACCGCAAAATGTCCTAAGAACAAGGACGACAGCTCAATTCAATTATGCAGCAACTGTGGCGAAAACCACACAGCCAACTGGCGAGGATGCATTGTTTACAAGGAACTTAAGAGTCGCCTAAACAAACGAGTGACTTCAGTTCGTGATCGTACCACACCAACAATTCACAAAGCAATGGAACCGAGTACAACTAACATCCCTTTGTCTACCAGCTACCGAACAGCGCCAAATATTTCCTTTCAGGGATCCAAACACCAGCAGCGGACACCCCCATTCATCAAAAAAAAAACACTCACGATAACATGCAACAGCAGCCAATTAAAGCCGTTGAAGCGATTATGCTTTCGATGCAGCAAAGCATGAAAGACTTTATGGCCTTCATGCAAACAACTATGCAAGAGCTTATGAGGAACCAAAACATCCTTATTCAAATGCTCGTTTCTTCTAAAACAGTATAATGACTCCCCTAATAATAGCAACCTGGAACGCTAATGGCGTTTCGCGGCACAAGCTAGAACTTGCTCAGTTCTTAGCCGACAGAAACATTGATGTTATGCTACTTTCAGAGACTCACCTTACTGAAAAGTACAATTTTCAAATACCAGGATACAAATTTTACTTTACGAATCACCCGGATGGCAAGGCCCATGGAGGCACTGGCATACTAATACGATCGCGAATCAAACACCACTTTGATAGTAATTGGCAAGAAGACTGCCTACAATCTACCTCTATAAGCCTCCAATGATATAACGGTGCTCTCACTCTGGCTGCTGTCTATTGCCCTCCCCGCTTCACAATATCAGAGGACAAATTCAAAACACTCTTCGACTCGCTCGGTGAAAGGTTTGTTGCAGCTGGTGATTGGAATGCCAAGCACATGTACTGGGGATCTCGGATAGCGACCCCTAAAGGAAAAAGCTATACAACGCAATTATTAAACCGCAAAACAAGCTTAATTATGTTTCTCCGGGTACGCCTACATACTGATCAGCAGATCCTAAAAAGCTTCCAGACTTGATAGACTTTGCCATCAGCAAAAGGATATCCCAATCAATGATTACAGCTGAGGCACTTTCAGAACTTTCATCTGATCACTGCCCGGTGCTCTTTAATCTTTTGTACCAACTGCAACACATCGAGCGGCCGTATAGACTCACAAGCAACAGGACCAACTGGGAGAGGTACAAAAAATATGTTTGTTCACATACCGACTTCTCTAGCTCATTGAAAACCGAGCAAGACATCGATCAGTTTGCTGGTAGCCTAGAATCAACATTAGTTGCAGCAGCAAAAGCGTCAACTCCACAAGATACCCACGGATGCAGTAAAAAGTTCAACATGACAAGTCGAGATACCGAACTCCTTGTGCTTGAAAAACGACGACTTCGAAGGGAGTGGCAGGAGCACAGATCACCTGGCGCAAAGAGTAGACTAAAAGCAGCCACTCGCAGACTTACTAAAGCGCTTAAGAAAAAAGAAGCGGACGCACAACTGCATTACATCGAGAATCTGATGCCCACCAGCACAAAAAAATCATTGTGGAAAGCCCACAGGAATCTGCAGGCACCAGCAGAAACTGTCGTACCCCTCCGTAACTCTACCGGAAACTGGTCTCGTAGTGACATGGACAGAGCAAGAGTCTTCGCTGACATCTCAAAAAGGTATTCCAACCAAATCCAGCCACTAACTCATTTACTCTCCCACCCTTAACTGCATCTGACTTAGCACCACAAGATCCCATAGAATTCCGGCCAAGCGAAATAACGAAAGTCATTAGAGAGTAACTGAAGACTGGAAAGACTAATAACACCGAAAATGATCATCGAGCTTCCAATGTGTGCAGTTCTACAATTCTGCCTACTCTTCAACGCTATTACCAAAATTGGATACTTTCCTCAAAAGTGGAAGAAATCAGTTATAGTTATGATCCCTAAGCCTGGGAAAGACAAAACACAGCCATCATCATACAGGCCAATAAGCCTACTTACTTATCTCATTTGAAAAAGTACTGCTGCTACGAATCAGTCCCCACCTTAAAACACACGACACACTCACATCGCACCAATTTGGTTTTCGGGCAAAACATGGAACTATTGAGCAGGTTAACCGCATCACAACGGAAATTCGCACTGCTTTTGAGCATCGGGAATATTGTACAGCTTTATTCTTAGACGTTGCACAAGCATTCGATAGAGTATGGTTGGATGGACATGGATAACCAAACTGCTGCCTCAGAACTTACATAAGCTTCTAAAGTCTTACTTATACAAAAGAGTGTTCAAGCACTTCAAGCGATTGTACTATAGAAGCAGGAGTGCCCCAAGGAAGTGTATTAGGTCCAATTCTATACACCCTATACACGGCGGACATCCCAACAGACTACCAGTTAACAATATCCACATTCGCTGATGACACTGCAATACTGAGTCGATCCAGATGCCCAGTAAAAGCTACGATGCAACTAGCACGCTCTTTAACATGTGTAGAGAATTGGCTTGCAAATTAACGCATACAAGTAAACGAACAAAAATGCAAACAAGTTACGTTTACCCTTAACAAACAAAGCTGCCCGCCCTTGGTTATGAACCACACGCGCATCCCACAAGCCGATGACGTAACATACTTAGGTATTCATCTGGACAAGCGGCTCACCTGGCGAAAACACATAGAGGCCAAGACGACGCACTGAGACTAAAAGCAAAGGATCTACACTGGCTTATAAACGTTCGGTCTCCCCTAAGCCTGGAGTACAAAGTCCTTTTGTATAACTCCGTTCTTAAACCCATATGGACCTATGGCTCCGAGCTATGGGGCAATGCATCGAGAAGCAACATCGACATCATACAGCGAGCACAGTCTAGGATTCTGAGAATCAAAACTGGAGCTCCATGGTATCTTCGGAACGATAATATACACAAAGACCTAGAAATAAAACTTGTCATTGAGACAATAACAGAGAGAAAAGTAAAATACAAGGAAAAACTAGGCTTACATCCAAATCCCCTTGCAAGAAAACTTCTTCGAGTATGCAGCCAAAGTCGACTGCACCGGAACGATCAACCAGCACAGCGTTAAATTTGTTAGGCCACATAGCACAAATCATCTCATAAAATGATAATTAGCTAGCTTAGAATAAGATTTCAAAACTTATTGTTAGTCTCTTAAGTAAAAGGGAAGATTCAATAAATAAGATTTAAAAAAAAAATAAAAATGCTTGCCAGGGTGGTTAGATTGCAGTGTATAGCATTCACGACATCGGGGTTCACGACCTCCTTTAGCATTTCCAAAATTGCGCTTTTGTCGGCGAAATTGATTAAGTACGAAACAACACGAAGCTTCGCTTTAGTCGGAAACGTGCTTCTTCTAAAACAATTTGATTTCTGAAGCAGTTCACTGGTTGGTCTGTCGCTTCGACCGTGTAGGTCAGTGACAGTTCGCTGTGAATAGTCGCAGCGTCTGACGGAGGCTCACTTTGTAAGGCATGGTTGTCTTTTCCCGGTTTGTAGTGGACTTTTGCGTTGTGATCATCAATATACGCTTTCCATCTTTTTATTTTCGGATTTGGATTCCGATCGGATACCGCGAATGTCAACGGTTGATGGTCCGTATAAATGTTAATATCGCGAGTGCCATACAGGTAGTGTTGTAACTTGCCTAAGGCCCACACTATGGCCAACAATTCTCTTTCATTCGTGGCGTAGTGTGACACACTTTCTTTAAGGGTCCTAGAGATCATAGTGATGGGGGCTTTATCTTGCGATAGGACTGCACCGATACCGTTCGCGGAAGCTTTAGATCGAATGGCTTCCTGAAATCAGGGTATCTGAGAATTCTGAGAAACAAAATTAATTTTACGGCAAGTCGCAGGAGTAGCTGTGTCTTTATTTCTAAAGTGCTCGCTTAGAACTGAATACAAAGAATATGGATAATATGAATTTACCCTAGCTCCAATGCATCACGCCATAAGCTTATGGTCGGCAAGCCGGCTCAGCATTTATGCAGCACAGTTCGGTACCCCGGATACTGGGTGTCCGATTGCCGCTGGTGACCGTTCTTAGCGAGGAGCGCTGAACTCATTAGGGGCGCATCAGCATTTTTTATCTGAAGCTACTTAGTTGCTAGGGTATTTATAAATGTAAACTATATAGCTGCTGTATAAACCATTCAAAATAATAGTAGCCAGCAATAATTAAATTTAATCACTTTTAAACAGGGTTTGTGGTATTTTACAATACTTTTGGGTGTTTCTAAACAGTTTCTAGCATTTTTATATCGTTTCTTGGCATGGAATACATTGTGTGTGGCATACACTAAACTGCCGGGGGACTAGATCTAGAAATGAATGTAAGTTAATAGGTAATTAGAAGCAGACTCAAAGATAATAACATCATTTAAAGAAGTCAATAAAAGGGCGAAACTCACAAAAAAACCATGCAGTTTGCAAGAAAACAGTTATATTGACTCTTGATTAAATGAAGAAATGGAGATAGTCACTCACGGTATTATTTTAGACGACCACTTTTTTGTGCTTCTTTTCCGAAAAATACCTACGGAATGGTGATTTCAAATCACGGTGGTTTATCAATTATAATTTTGGGAGAGATTTCTATATTAGGGAGTTGAGCCCATGGTTCAAAAACATAAAAGATCGTTAAAACGTCAAACATTTTTACAACGTGATTCTTTCATATGCCTTAGGGGAAATTAAACGTGTTTAGTTAGTTCTGAGAAATAAAATCAATTAATCTGAGTTTTTTTGTATGAATTCTATCTTATATTGGCTGAATTTCATAGATGATTAAAAAAAATTAAAACGTCGCGAAAGGTGCTTTTTCGGGGTTGTTCACGGACCTTGGGCACTAGTATTATTTTGACTGTAGCTATATATCCTACCTTCAATATAAAAAAGACTTGTGAAGAAACGAAATTTCGGATCAAAAATCTATATAATATATATGATCTTAATGTCTGCACTTGCGTAGAAAACTTGTAGTAATAATGGTATATACAGCTGCAAAAAAATAGCTCCCTTGCACCATAAAGGTTTAAATAAGTCCGCTAACTATATTTTAGGGTATAAGAGAAGCTTTAGAAGGGAACAATTTACCTTTTAGGAACAAAAAAACTCCTACAATTATTTTATTAATTCTTATCTTAATTAAGAAATTTTATTGTGAACGAAAAAATTGGGTTTAAAATAAAATAGCACCACTTCATGAAAATTAAAGGCAGTATAATATTATTTAACCTTAGAATGCTTGCAGAAACACACTTTTAGGACTTGTTACATAACATAGTTTAAATAATCGACCAAGAGAGTTTCGCATATAATTAATATACGACAACGATAAATCGAGCGTGCTGACGATTAAGTCATGTTGTGCTACAGGGAGAAGGATATTAGATTTTTCTTCTGTGGACCATGTAGCGCCAGGTTTATTAAAATAGCCTGGAACTACAAATTGGTCCCTATCGGACAGTCTATTTAGCTATTCTGGGAATCCAGAAGACCGCGGAATATAAGAGCACGTCATGTAAACAAAAGAATAGTAAGACAGCTTTACGCAAAAAGTACCTCCTCTAACCTCAATTAAGACTACGCATCCACGGAGTAAGTATATCAGCCTTTAACCAAGGGTCTGTAAACACAACGATATGGGATGCAAAGGAAAGGCTATCAGAATACTATTATGTTAGCTTGCGGAGCAAGCTTCTTGCATTTTCATAGGATTTTTTTTGTATTTAGTCGGTGAACTTGACTATACCATTCTTTCTTGTTGATCTCAGCTTAGAACTTCTTAGCCACTAAACTGTCCCTCCAAAAATCAAATCAAAAATTAAAAGGACAAAAATAGCTTATTAGGATGAAAGATTAAATGTCTCTAGCGTAAGAAAAGTTAACATTTTAAAAGTTAAAATTTCGGCTTTTGTTTTTTCTTATATAGAAGACAATACATAAGTTAAAGTTTGATCAGAAGAAAGCCGAGAAACGAAAATTTGTTTCTTATGTGAAACCACCGAGAGCAGTGCCCACTTGTACTCATTTTTCCTTTGTGGTGGTAATCTTTAGCAATCCTAGTTTGGACTCCCTCCACATACAAATGCTTGGATTTTTCCGTATCTTTTTTTAGTTACCGATCTTAGGATCTTTGGGATTTGCTACGATCGACAACTGAACAGCGCGCTGCAGAGCGTTCCTCTTAGGCAGCATACCACCAGCAATGAGAAATGAGACTATCAGCTCGATGAAAACTATTTTTAGCCACGTCAAAACTGCTTATCAGTCCTTTCAAACCACCTTTAGTTTGGCGCATAAACTTTTTCATCTCGTTTGCAATACCTAGGGAAGCATCACAACAGTATTTTGGATTTGGGGTCTTATCTAGGTCATCACTTGTTCGGCCGCACTTAGGTGCATCATTTTCTCACTCAACCAAGTAGTAATTTTTGCCTTTTCAGCTCTTATTACCTGACGGCATTTGTTTTGGAAGTACACAGCATGTGTGTTTTATTACATTGCTTGTAAAGACACAGATAGAGTTATTAATGAATCTATTAAAACCACCGCTGGTTTTGGCAATAGCAAATATAAATGTGGAGGGCAGATAAACCCATGACAGATTGCGTTGATGTCTTTAAATAACGCGACATGTCGTGTTGGTATCGATTTGAAAACCCCTGAACGGAACTACAAATCAACAGTAAAGCCGTATTCTAAAGCTATGTAAAAAGGAAACGGAGCTCCTATGTAAACACCGAAAACTCTTATGCAAGTCCTGAATTAACTTGGTCAGGATGTGGTTGTTATCGAACTCTCGCTAGGGGATTCGATCTAGTGTGAAAAGAACCTAAATATAAGTTAACACGAGCCAACGAGCTGGACCAGTTGGCTCAGTGCACGAAACATAATATCATAACGTTAAAGTGCTCACCCAGCATCGGACCGGAAACCCGTGCGCAGCCGGCAAACACAGCATATTTGCGTGGCCGCTGCGAGTCTTTTGTTAGCTGTAAGATTCAGTTTTAAGTTCAGTTTATATTTGACATTAATAAAGAGCGGCTGCTCGTCAATCCTATTTCTCCGACTGAACGTCGTAAAATATATTTGTATTAATTACTCTGCCAGACCACATAGCTGGCAGTTAAAAGAGGAAAGTTCCTCTCAACATAAAATCTGTGACTGCAGCGAGGGATCCCCCCTGCCACCCCCAACTTTAATTACTGGCGCCCAACCAGTGGTAAAAACCACCACCCACCATCACCAACACCGCCCACACAGCTACTAAATTTGCGGTAAAGCAAAAGACAGCGGCGCGGAAAAAGTGAAGGGAATTAGTGGCAAACTAACACACACAACAAAAACAAAAAATTATGTGAGTGGAAACCGATGCTAAACGCATTTTAAGTCTGTGAATTTCTAAAAAAAAAACAAGAGAGAACGCTATAGGCGAGTTCCCCGACTATCTGATACCCGTTACTCAGCTAGTGGAAGTGCGAAGGAGGTCTTCAACACTGACAGTTTTTAACGGTTTGTGGGCGTTAGAGTGGGCGTTGCAAAAAGTGTTTTGGCAAATCGATAGAAATTTACAAGACTAATACAAAAATGAAAAAATATCAAAACATTTTTCAAAAGTGTGGGCGTGGCAGCTTTGGGCGGTTTGTGGGCGTTAGAGTGGGCGTGGCAAAAAGTTTTTTGACAAATCGATACAAATTTACAACACCAATACAAAAATGAAAAAATATTAAAACGTTTTTCAAAAGTGTGGGCGTGGCAGTTTTGGGCGGTTTTTGGGCGTTAGAGTGGGCGTGGCAGCATGATTCGACAAACTTGCGCTGCGTTTATGTCCCTGGAGTCTGTATGCTTAGTCTCAACTTTCTAGCTTTTGTAGTTCCTGAGATCTCGACGTTCATACGGACAGACAGACGGACAGACGGACGGACAGACGGACAGACGGACAGACGGACGGACAGACGGACATGGCCAAATCGACTCGGCTATTGATCCTGATCAAGAATCTGCCTGTTACATACTTTTCAACGAATCTAGTATACCCTTTTACTCTACGAGTAACGGGTATAAATATATAATAATAAAAGAATTATTAATCCGGCAGATATGCTAAAACATGGTCTCGCATCAATGTAAATGAAAACAGAAATCATATAATTGTTGTTTATAACAGCGCATACGTTCGCTTATCATTTATTGTTGTTGTTTTGTGTTTCCATTCGATTCAAGCGCGACATTCGACGCTGCAGCCTTTGTCTTTAGTTGTTATTTGTTTGGCTTTGGTCAACTGCTGCCCACACGGACAGCCTTTTCATACCTAAGCGAATTGGACTGCTCATGCAGCCCAGTTTCTCACAGTATAGGAATAGTACACAATACTCCACGGACTCAGAGTCCGATTGTGAATATCAACCGCGAATTCCCCTGCAATGGCGATAGACCCAGAACAACTCAGAGCTGTAATACAGGCAGTGGTGGCCAATACTTTGGCGGACGAGGCTGCCAAAAACGAGCTCGCACAAAATGAAATGCATCAGAAAATTCAGGAGCTGGCAAGTCAGTTGGCAGCAACACAGGTCGCGCCCACCTCAGCAGTGACCCCCGCAATTAGAGCTTACGAACCCATAGACATAACTAGTGGTGTACCATGTAACATGACTTTAGACGCCGTTAAATATTTGCCTGAATTCTCGGGGTCACAGGAATCATATGTTTCGTGGCGACAAGCGGCGGTTGCTGCGTATCGCATATTTAAAGATTACAACGGCACCTCTCGCCATTACGAGGCGGTAACAATTATTAGGAACAAAATTAGGGGCGCGGCCAATAACGTCTTATCCTCGTTTGGCACTGTACTGAATTTCGATGCCATTATAAATTGGCTCGATTTCACTTACAGCGGCCAACGCCCAATGCATGTCATTGAGCAGGACATGAGCACTTTAAGACAGGGAAGCAACATGACCCTGTTGGAGTATTATGATGAGGTCGAGAAAAAACTCACCTTACTCACAAATAAAGCCCATATGTCTCACGAGCCATCGGCGGCAAATATATTGTGCGAAAAATTCCGAGAGGACGCCTTGCGTATTTTCATCTCGGGACTTAAACGCAACCTCACTGACATGCCGTCAGCCTTGGCCTTAGCGCAAGAAGTGGAATCTAACCACGAGAGGTACGTTTTTGCAGCCAGTTTTGCAAGAAGTCAAGAAGACAAAGATCGCAAACCTACTGCAAAAGCGCAGGGTCGTCAACTTGACAGGTACGACCGCCATGACCCACAGCCTAGTAATACCAAAAACCCGTACTTTAATAGGCAGCATAAGGCACAGGTTCACGCCGACCCGCAAGGTACCAAAAATTACAAAGACGACGGCCCACCAGAGCCCATGGAGGTCGATCCCTCAGTTTCTAAATTGATGCAGCCGACCCAGGCAAATGCCTACCGGAACAGAAGACCAGCCACCTCCGAGCGCACAGGCGCCGTGGGGAAACAACAAAAAGTTAACTTCATTACGCAGAATGCGGAAGAAAAGTCAGAAGCGTATGCCGCCGCCGCTTCCAAAGCGGAATCGAAAATAGACGACGATGCCATTACCGGGTATGATTCTGACTACCTAAATTTTTTAGGGGAAAATCCCTGTTACCCGTCATCAGACGAAGAGTAGCAGAGGTACCAATGAAATTCCTTTTAGACACCGGCGCTTCAAAAAATTTCATCCGGCCTCGCAAAGAGCTAAAGGGTGTCCGCCCGGTGGACTCTCCTTTCGAAATTCATTCAATTCACGGCACCACCATCGTTACAAAAAAAAGCTTCGTCTCGATTTTTAATTTGAAAGCGACTTTTTTCATTCTACCAGATTTTACAATATTCGACGGTATAATCGGGGCCGATCTGTTAACACAGGCCGGTGCATCACTTTGCCTCGCTTCCGCCCAACTCAAATGGGGTCAGGAGGTTGAGAAGATCTCATTCCATAAATGTACTGACGTCAGCTTCACTAACGTGGAGTGCGCAGATGCACCACCTTTGGTGAAGAAGGCATTTCTAGGGCTGATAAGGAGCCGAAAAAACGCCTTCGCAGATCCCAACGAGGCCCTGCCATATAAAACATCGTTAGTGGCCACGATTAGGACTACTAGCGAAGAGCCCATTTACGCTAAATTATATCCATACCCCATGGGGGCAGCAGATTTCGTAAACAACGAAATCCAAGACCTGCTTAAAAATGGTATAATTCAAAAGTCGGTGTCACCTTATAACAACCCAATATGGGTGGTTGATAAAAAAGGAACCGACGAGGCCGGCAATCAAAATAGATTAGTCATAGACTTTCGTAAGCTAAACGAAAGAACTATCCCAGACAAATACCCTATGCCAGATATCTCCATGATACTGGGCAACTTGGGCAAGGCCAAATTCTTCACGACACTGGACCTCAAGTCCGGGTATCACCAGATCATCTTAGCGGAAAATGACCGCGAAAAAACTTCCTTCTCCGTAAGCGGAGGGAAGTACGAATTCAAGAGGCTTCCCTTTGGCTTGAGAAATGCTGCCAGCATCTTCCAGAGAGCCATTGATGACATTCTCAGAGAGCAAATCGGCAAAACTTGCTATGTCTACGTCGACGATGTAATAATCTTCTCAGAAAACGAGAATGCTCATGTCAAGCACGTGGATTGGGTTTTAAAAACCATAAGCGATGCAAGTATGAGAGTCTCAGTAAAAAAGTCAAGTTTTTTTAAAAAAAAGCGTAAACTTTCTTGGCTTTATAGTCACCAGTGGTGGCACTACCACCGACCCAGAAAAAGTCAGGGCCATAAAGGAGTTCCCTGAACCAAAAGCAGTATTTGAGGTTAGATCATTTCTAGGTCACGCGAGCTATTACAGATGCTTCATTAAGGACTTTGCAAGGCCTATTTCGGACATCTTAAAGGGCGAAAACGGAAGTGTAAGCAGACACAGATCGCGACACATCCATGTACAATTCAATGAAGCGCAAAAAAATTCTTTCGAAAAACTGCGCAACATTTTAGCATCCGAAGATGTTATGCTCCGATACCCGGATTACAAGAAGCCATTCCATCTAACGACGGATGCTTCAGCCTACGGTATTGGAGCAGTGCTTTCACAGGAGAACCGTCCTATTACAATGATCTCGAGGACATTAAAGGACAGAGAAATGAACTACGCCACAAATGAAAGGGAATTATTAGCCATCGTTTGGGCTTTGGCCAAACTGAGACACTATTTATATGCGGTGAAAGATGTAACCATCTTCACCGACCATCAACCATTGTCATTCTCAGTATCAGACTCTAACCCTAACGCGAAAATTAAAAGGTGGAAGGGTCGCATCGAGGAAACGGGTGCGAAGGTAGTCTATAAACCGGGAAAAGAAAATTTGGTTGCTGATGCCCTGTCTAGGCAGCAAATTAATGCCATAGAAGAACAGGACGCAGAATCATGTGGTGCGACCATTCACAGTGAGATTTTCCTCACTCACACCATAAAAACTACGGATAAGCCCCTAAATTGCTTCCAGAACCAACTAATTCTGGAAGAGGCCCGCTTTCCGCTAAAACGCTCTTTCGTTCTCTTTAAAAATAAGAAACGACATACAATCAACTTCACTGACAAGGAATCATTACTCAATGACCTTGCGGACGCAATAGTCCCCAAGGGCGTAAACGCCCTCCATTGCGATTTGCACACGCTAGCAACGGTGCAGGACGACTTAGTCCGGAGATTCCCGACTACAAAATTCTGGCAAAGGTCGAGGAAAAAAGGGAAATCATATTGGCAGAACACAATACTACTTCCCAAAAATGGCCAAACTGGCCAATGAAATTGTCCAAAACTGCAAACACATGCGCTAAAGCTAAATATGATAGGCATCCTAGGAAGCAAGAGATTGGCGAGTCTCCGATTCCCTCTCATGTAGGAGAGAGACAAAAAATATTTTCTCACTTGCATCAACAAGTTTTCGAAATTCGCCGTCGTACAGCATGTACCGTCAAGAACAATTGAGGACTTGAAACCGGCCTTGTTACAGGTCATGAATTTCTTCCCAAAGGCCAAAGTGATTTACTGTGATAACGATCCATCGTTAAAATCGCACACGATCACGGCCATGCTAGACAACCATTTTGGCGTCAGCATCACGAATGCGCCGCCCCTTCACAGTGTCTCAAACGGGCAAGTGGAACGTTTTTACAGCACCCTCTAGAGCTCGCCAGGTGCCAAAAAATTGACAAGGGCATGAGCGATACCGTGGAGATAATCTTGTTAGCCACGACCAAATATGACAAATCAATCCATTCGGTCATCGATAAGAGGCCCGTCGACGCAATATAAGAATGCACGGACGACACACAAAAACGGATTGCTGACAAAATTAAGAGTGCCCAAGACGCGCTAAGGTCTAGAGAGAATGCTTCTCGGCAAAATAGAGTCTTCGAAGTGGGCGAAAAAGTTTTGGTCAAAACTAATAGAAGACTTGGCAATAAACTCACTCCCTTGTGTGAGGAAAAAGCCATACAAGCAGACCTGGGGACCACGGTCCTCATTGAAGGGAGGGTGGTCCACAAAGACAATTAAAATGACTCTCTCCCTTAATTTTTAATTTTTTATTATCACTACCTATTATCAGCCGTTTGGCAAACTTCCATTTAATAGACATTAAGTACGTTGCCAAAGGCGCGATGTTTTAGTTTTAATTGGTATTAATTTAGTATTAATTGGTGATGGGATAAACCTCAGCGAACAAGAAAAAGCGACTAAAAATACATTTCCACAGGTGCAAAATTTTCATCCTCCTCTCACTGGCATTAGTGTCAGCGCACGTCACTAACTATTCGCAAACAAGGTATATCCCCATCATAGATGGAGAGATCCTGGTATGGGAGGAGCTCGCATATGTGACCCACTCGGCAAATCTCTCGGAATACATGCGCGTAATAGAAGAAACAAGCAGCATGAACGAGATGTTTCCGCAGTCTCATATGAGGAAATTGCTAGAAGTGGATACCTCGCACCTTCGAGACACGCTGGATTCGTTAAAAGTCCACCACAGAATAGCAAGGAGTTTAGATTTTCTAGGCTCAATGCTAAAGGTAGTAGCGGGGACGCCGGATGCCGGCGATCTAGAAAGAATTAGGTTCACAGAGTGGCAGTTGACACAATCAAAGAATAGGCAAATCAAAATTAATACTAGGATACAAAGTCGAATCAACCAATTAACAACAACAGTAAATCAAATCCTGCAAACACAGAAAAATATCCAAATTGAGACCGGCCATTTATACGAGACACTGCTGGCTAGGAATAGAATACTAATGATGGAGTTACAGAATTTAATGTTGGCTGTAACGCTGGCAAAAAACAATATTGTCAGTCCAAATATCCTAGATCACGCAGACTTAAAATCAGTTTGATGCACTTTATTATCAAATTTCCCAAAATAAAATTATCTTGTAAGAAGGTCACTATTTTCCCAGTCACTTGCAAAGGAGTTATGCTGCGGATAACCGACAACATGGTAGCAAAGTGTGGTGAAGTAGTCCACACAATCAAAAATTGTATCCCAACACCGGGGGCTACCTTTTGCCAACTATCAATGGAAAGCTTATGCGCCAGGGAACTACACGCAGGCGTCCTAGCGCATTGCGAGTCGCAACCAAGCGACCTACACCCGCTCACCCGCGTGGATGAGGGTATCATCATCAATGACCGGCCAGCCAGGGTCACGGTAGACAACGAAACAGAAGTCTACCTACGCGGCACACATCTCATCACCTTCAACGATCGCGTCGTGATAAATGACACCACCTTTGTAAATCATGACAAGGCCCAAACAAGAGCTCCAGGGGTAGCGAATTCCCCATCATTGAATATCACCGCCAACAGAGATATTCTCAGCCTCCCCTACCTTCACCAGCTAAGTGAACGTAACTTGGAGTTCACCAAAGAGTTCGGGAGAGAAATTGATACTGATCATTCTCATCGCATAATATTTGTCGCAGCAGCGATTTGTTGTGCATTGGTTTGTATCGGCATCACCTGTCTACGGTACATCGGAGCGCGGAGATCTGCAATCCAGTTAAACGGGATGATCGCCGAATTAGGACCAACCGAGGACGGCCGCAATCTTGAAGGGGGAGTAGTTAACACGAGCCAACGAACTAGACCAGTTGGCTCAGTGCACGAAACATAATATCATAACGTTAAAGTACTGACCCAGCATCGGGCCGGAAACCCGTGCGCAGCCGGCAAACACAGCATATTTGCGTGGCCGCTGCGAGTCTTTTGTTAGCTGTAAGATTCAGTTTTAAGTTCAGTTTATATTTGACATTAATAAAGAGCGGCTGCTCGTCAATCTTATTTCTCCGACTGAACGTCGTAAAATATATTTGTATTAATTACTCTGCCAGACCACAAGGCTGGCAGTTAAAAGAGGAAAGTTCCTCTCAACATAAAATCTGTGACTGCAGCGAGGGATCCCCCCTGCCACCACCAACTTTAATTACTTATATGTTACGAAAAAATCGAGTTTTCTTAACTGGGCGATTCTTTATTATTAAAGGAAATTTGCTTATATGACCTTTGTCTACATGCACATGTCCCAATGTTTTAATGTGAATCTTAATTTCAACCTTAGTGGCACACTTTCTTGGATTGGCGGATATCCCTTGAATCCGAATTTCATTTCTGTTCTTACATAATTCCACTTCAGATATTGGAGTTCAATAAAATAATTGTATTAATAATCATTTAAAGGAGTTTTTTTTATATAAGAAGGGCGGTTGGAGCGCATTCTACTTCTTAAGGTATTTACTAAGTTCATTTGATAGAGGTTTATAAGATAACCTAAAGGATTTCTTAGATGGCGATCTACCAATTTGTATGTACGTTTTTAACCGATTATAAATATGTAAGTACAAAAACTCTGACAACTCTAATATATATGATCTTAATGTCTGCACTTGCGTAGAAAACTTGTAGTAATAATGGTATATTCAGCTGCAAAAAAATAGCTCCCTTGCACAATAAAGGTTAGTCGCTTTTCTACCTCGTCGTAATATTGCATCAAGGTAAGCTTACCTTGCTTAACCGTTTTAAGACCCTGCCTAAGGACACGCAACGACGTTTGGTCAGCGTATGTGCAGTCCAGTCGAGAAATAATGGCATCAATATTTAGTACCGTGTTATGGGACACCAGTAGCGCTCTCGCTACTTCCTGATTTCGTTTCTTATGATTGTGACAGCCTGGTAGTTTGTCTCGCTCTCATCGTATGACCTGAAAATTTCATAGGCGTCCACGGCTGATAGCCGCCACGTCACATAATCGTCCTGGTCCCCCTCAAACTCGCGAATGGACTTTACTATGTCGAGTTTTAAGTCACATTTAACGTCTGGCTTAAAGCCAATTCTCTTATATACTTCTACCTGCGGCGCTTCCACGCGTAAGATCTGCATTTGTTCTTTAACCATCAGCCTAGTCTCCTGCTGAGCTAGGGCCTGGTTAACGGCTCCTTGTATGATCGCCTGCAACTGAGCAGCGTCCATGTCTGTATTATTAATAGTTGTCGAGCGAAAACCTTGTTGTTCAAAATCCCACCCGTCGTCACTATCGTATTCTACCTTCACTTCTCTGTATTCGCCCGCCGAACTCATTTACCGATGGTTGGCACTTCGCACATGTATTTTTTCCGGGCACGGTTTCGGTTTCCTAGAGACGGCGCTATTTACGTGCGCCAAGAATAGAAATAATAATTTTATTTATATGTAGAATTACTTTCAGTAAAGTAAAATATCTCAATGTAACTTGGGGTATGCAACGGAGTTGTTCTCTTTTATTTATTTAAAATCCAATTATTAAAGGCTGCCGACTTGAACATTCACTAATCAAACTTACATGGTTTAAGATACTCTGGGTTCCTTATAATAGTTGGGCGCCAATTATGTTAATCCTAAGCTCCAGTATTCCTCCTTTACGGATGGTCCCGGTAGATAGGGTTCACGAAGATGGTTGATCCCCTGGTCCTGGTGTTACCCAGGCGGAATGTCTTCTTACGTAGATTATGGTGGAGGGCGTGACTTTGCCCCCTTTGCTGGAAACTGGCCTTCGGGCTCAGCGTGGATAAATTATATCAAACAAAATTAATTTTACGGCAAGTCGCAGGAGTAGCTGTGTCTTTACTTCTAAAGTGCTCGCTTAGAACTGAATACAAAGAATATGGATAATATGAATTTACCCTAGCTCCAATGTATCACGCCATAAGCTTATGGTCGGCAAGCCGGCTCAGCATTTATGCAGCACAGTTCGGTACCCCGGATACTGGGTGTCCGATTGCCACTGGTGACCGTTCTTAGCGCGGAGCGCTGAACTCAGTAGGGGCGCATCATCATTTTTTATCTGAAGCTACTTAGTTGCTAGGGTATTTATAAATGTAAACTATATAGCTGCTGTATAAACCATTCAAAATAATAGTAGCCAGCAATAATTAAATTTAATCACTTTTAAACAGGGTTTGTGGTATTTTACAATACTTTTGAGTGTTTCTAACAGTTTCTAGCATTTTTATATCGTTTCTTGGCATGGAATACATTGTGTGTGGCATACGCTGAACTGCCGGGGGACTAAAAAATAAAGGCCCTCAAAATAGTCGTTTGTTTCTGTGATGACCTCTTCATTTGACCCGAATCTCTTACCGCCGAGCCATTTCTTCATGTTTGGAAACAAAAAATAGTCACAGGGGGCTAAATCTGGAGAATATGCTGGATGGGGTAGCAGTTCGTAGCCCAATTTATGAAATTTTGCCATGCTGACTACACACGTGTGCACCCGTGCATTGTCCTGATGGAACAGCACTTTTTTTTTCGCCAAATGCGGTCGTTTCTGCTTCAAATCAATATCGAATCTGTCCAAAAGCTCTGAATAATATTCGCCGGTGATCGTTTTACCCTTTTCAAGGTAATCGATGTGAATGATACCTTGTGCATCCCAAAAAACTGTGGCCATGACCTTGTTGGCCGACAGACCCACCTTGGCCTTCTTTGGTGCACGTTCACCCGGAGAAACCCACTGTCTTGATTGTTCTTTGGTCTCTGGTGTGGTGTGGTGGATCCATGTTTCGTCTACGGTAACGAAACGGCGCAAAAATTCGTTTGGATTGCGGTTGAACATCGCCAAACACTCCTTTGAAATGGTCACACGGTTGCGCTTATGGTCGTGTGTGAGCAATCGCGGCACCCATCGCGCGGAAAGCTTTTTCATGTCCAAATATTCATGTAAAATGTGATGTACCCGTTCAGTTGAGATGCCTACAGCCTCAGCTACCTCACGCACTTTCATTCTCCGATCATCCAATATCATTCCATGGATTTTGTCGACGATTTCTGGCATGACGACCTCTTTTGGGCGACCTGAACGTTCGGCGTCACTTGTACTGGTACGACCACAACGGAACTCAGTAAACCATTTCTTAACCATTGAAATTGATGGTGCAGAGTCCCCATAATATTTATCAAGTCTTTCCTTAGTTTCGGTGATGGATTTTTTACGCAAAAAATAATGCTTAATTAGCACACGAAATTCACTTTTTTCCATTTTCGTTAAAATTCACGAGATCGTCTGCTTTCAATGCCTATAAAACGCAAACCAAAAAACGCAGCTTTCTCAAAATTTTACAGTCAGCTGTTAATCGATAACTGCTGACAGGAGCAGTGTTGTATTTAGAGCAGGTGCGCGGCAAATACAAAAAGTCACGGACTTATCAAACGACCCTCGTACCAATAATAGCTGCGCAACGCTTTGGCATGAAGTCAATCGTCAATCAGGTCGTGGCACCGTTTTAAGGTTTTAAGGTATTTTGCTCCAAGACCCCATCATTGCAGTACAATGGTATTCGTTGTTAGTTGGTTTAGAAGCTATAACGGCTTTTATAATATCCGACCAATGATTTACGATGGAATAACGGTCTGTGAACTGTGTAGGCCACTCCAAACCGAGGAACACATTTATTTTGGAACCAATCCTTGCTTCTCCTGCTGGTGTGAGTAGCTGGAATATACGGGAACGACGGTTTTTTAACGGTTTTATGATTATATGATTTTTTATATATACGTATACACGACCCTATAACCAGTTTGTTTGATATTTCTAAATATTTCTCAACTAATAATCCAACCAACAGTTACATTTCCAGAAATTTGAGGACACAGTTACAATCATCCTTATGACTGCTTGTGCGCGCAGGTACACCCCCTTCCAAGATTGCTTGTGCGCGAAGAAGTGCAAGTGTAATTTTGAGAGTTTTTATGAAAAGTCGTATTTTTAATTTCAGAATCGTGAAAAGCATACCATTGGAAAGGGCTTGAAAAATCCTTTCCAATTTCTTTTTTTTTTTTTAGAGAGGGATCCGTATAGCAAATACCGAATCGGCGGTTTTGGCCTGTTTTCGGGTAGTAGTGGGAAGCAGTCATAAGGATGATCGCAAGGGTGGGGGTGAGATTTCTGTTCAAGGCTATGCACCTTACTGTGTCCTCAATTTTCTGGGAAGGTAACTGGTGGTTGGATTATTAGTTGAGAAATATTTAGAAATATCAAACAAACTGGTTATAGGGTCGTGTATACGTATATATAAAAAATCATATAATCATAAAACCATTAAAAAACCGTCGTTCCCGTATATTCCAGCTACTTTCAGCTAAAAGCTATGGAGCCGTTGAGAAGAAAATCTAAACAATCTGAAGTCATAGCGACTTTCAGCTTAAGGCTACCCACGTTTTAAATATATGCCTTGCAAAATGTTACTTATAAAGTAACAATGACTAGTAGCCACCTGTTCACGCCAGAAGGGCGCAAACAACTGAGCGGCAGTGTAAGCAGTGTAAAGCTCCTCCACGGCTCGCAAGCACCGCTGCTCGCGCTCTCCTTCTCTCCTCGCGCTCTCCTTCTCTCCTCGCGCTCTCCCTCTCTCCTCTCGATCTATTCACCACTCCGCGGTCCCGCGGTACTCAAAATGTTAGTTTTAAGTGAGTCTTAATTTACAAGTGCGAGAATAAAGTGCAAAACTGAAGTCGAGCCCGTGACTTTTTCATTTCTGGAGGGACTGATCAGCAGCAGCCACCACCACAACAACAACCATTCAGAAGTCAACTTATCTTGGACGTCAAATCCGCCCACTCCTTTTCATGGTCCTTCGAGTCCGCGACACATCGTGATCCTGCCAGCGCTCCTTGCGGAAAAAATCAAGATAAGTACGGCTTTATATCCTATTCCGTCCGTGGTCGCCATTTTCGTTTTTTCCAACGGCGTTATTCTTTCCGTTCATCCGAATCAAGTGAAAATTAAGTGAAAATATATAAGTACATGCGCCCAGCCACCGTGATTACTTCTTTTTTAAGTGCATAAAAAAGCACTTTGCCAATACCGGCCCCCTACTTCGTCTCACGATGATCCGCTGGTATCCAAGCGCATATACATATATATATATACATTTTTTTAAAAACACTGTCCAAAATTCACTATTATCGTCCGCTGCTAAACTGCTGTTTTTTTGCCTCAATATAAAATACAAACCACAAATTCAAATAAATTAAATCAAATATACATATACGTACGAGTATTTAGCAAAATTTTACATACACAAAAAATTATACATACCCATAAATACATATCCATATATATATATCCATACACATATAAATATACATATCCATATAAATATACATATACATATTCCAATAAAATTTACATCTACATACATATATAAAAATCACTCCATATATTTAACCAGTTTAATACACAAATAAAACATATTTCCAAAAAATAATAAATAATATCGAATCCGAACTGAGAACAATTTTTATTTCTTGGCTCAAAATAAAACACAAATTTCAACATACAGAATAAAATAAAATCTGACTTTTTCTTCCGTTATTACATTACATATATATGTTTAAACTTCAAATAATACATACATACATACACACAGTCGCGACTTACATAGGCTTGCCAAGTGCAAGTTCTTTCGTCTCCTCTTTGTTCTTGATTGCCCTGACAAAAACCGGCGCATAGCGACGAAAGAATACCCTATAATCGAAACATAAAATAAAATAAATAAGTCCGACGACAAAATTTAAGAAAAAACTGACCCGAGTATTTAATAATTATTTAAGCCAAATAATAATTTTTTACAAGCTATTTCTGGCTCCTATTTCTGGTTCCTAAATTAAAATAATTATTTATCAGTTCTACCCAAATTTATCAGCCTCCCTACTTGGCTTTTTGGCGTGTTTGTTGGTTTTTTTTGGTGTTTATGTTTCGCATCCGTTTGTCGCGATTTTTTCGTTGTGGTTCTAAATCCGGTAGCTATTTTTATAAATTATTAGCTATCATCCGAACTCTATTCGGTAGCTATTATTTAGCTATTTTTTCCATAAATTCCAATTTATAGCTATTTTCTATATATTAGCTTTTTTTTTCGGGATCTCAAGTCGGTAGCGATTTTTTATAAATTATTGGCTATTACCCAGACTCCATCTGTTAGCTATTTTTTAGCTATTGTTTTTCCATAAATTCGAATTTATAGCTATTTTCTATATATTAGCTATTTTTTTCGGGATCTCAAGTCAATAGCGATTTTTTATAAATTATTGGCTATTACCCAGACTGCATCTGGTAGCTATTATTTAGCTATTTTTTCCATAAATTCCAATTTATAGCTATTTTCTATATATTAGCTATTTTTTTCGGGATTTCCAGTCGGTAGCGATTTTTTATAAATCATTGGCTATTATCCAGACTCCAGCTGGTAGCTTTTTTTAGCTATTTTTCTAGAAATTGCAATTCATAGTTTTTTTTTATAAATTTGAGCTATTGTTTCCAGATCCCAATTGCAACTTTCTCCCGAATTCCGACGGGATTTTTTGTCCATCCAGATTTGGGTGCTCTCTGTGTCTGGTTCTTTTTCGATTCCACATTTTTTGCGGCGGGCAGGCTTTCTTGACTTCCTTCTCCTAGGGCACAGCTGAGCATGCCCCTAGAGGGAGACAAGAAAAAGACACCCGCACCTGGAAAAGAACAAAAGTTCAACCCGCAATCTCCGCTATCCACTCGCGGTAAGCACCCAAGTCCGTTAGTCCCAGGGTCAAAACCGCGACTCCCACTCCGAAAGCAAAGGTTTTGCCATCGACCAGTTCGAAGACAACTCCTAGGATTGTCATTTCCCGACCAGTGACGCGAGCGTCTAGTGAGTCTTCTCTATCGAGAAAATCCGAGAGTCCCTCCGCTGTCGGGACTGATTTCCTTCGCGTCACACGCTCTACCACAAAGAAAATGGCATCCTCTGAGCAGCCACCGCCCGCAACCGCAGCGTTGCATAAATTCATCGCCGTCAGCGATCGCGTAAGCCTTTTCGAAGCGAAGATCAACACTCCTGATCAAGCCTCTCCGTCCCTACACACGTTACAAGTCCGTCTGCAACAGGTGCGAGCCTTATGGGACAAAGTGGAAAGAGAGTACGAAACATGCTCTGACCTAATGGCCCAAGAAGGATCCCTCGACACAGTGTCTATTCTCCAGGCCAAATATGACTACTGCTACTCAGTATACGAGTCATGTGCAGCACAAATTGGCGAAACAATCGACAGAGCAACGCCTCAAGTCGCGCAAGCACCCTCTCAGCCGCTAATTTCGTCCGGCTGCCGCTTACCTCCATGCGACACGGAAGTCTTCGATGGCGACTACCTCCGATGGCCCACTTTCCTATTCACGGCAATTTACGTAAACAACCCCAGGCTGACTCCGGTCGAGAAGCTATTCCATCTCCTAACGAAAACAAGTGGCGAAGCAAAAGCCATCGTGGCGAAATCTCCTCTCGCGAATGATGGTTTTGCTTCAGCGTGGGAGGCGCTTCGAGATCGGTTCCAAAACAAGCGACTTTTAGTCAACAGCCAGCTCAAGCTCCTTTTTAACTTGAGTTCAATTTCGCAAGAATCTGGTCATGCTCTGAAAGAGCTACAATCCACGATTCAGGGGTGTTTAACAGCACTAGCGCATTCCCAGGTATCCACAGAAAACTGGGATTGTCTCTTGGTTTTCCTTTGCGGGAGCAAACTGCCCAAGCAGACCCTGTCCTTATGGGAACAGTCGCTAACTGCCAAATCCGAGATCCCAGCTTGGGAAGAAATGAATGCCTTCCTGAGCGAAAGGTATCGGACATTGGAAGCCATCGAAGATATGAAACCGACTCAGGCAATTCCAAAAAGGCTTCAATCCTTCGAGGCAAAGGTCAGCACCAAACAGAAAGGGTGTGACTTATGTTCTAAGGAGAATCATCCGGTCAGATTGTGCCCGCGTTTTCTTCAAATGTCTGTTGACTCGCGCTCCGGCTATATAAAAAAGAAGCAGCTATGTCTGAATTGTTTTGCCAGAGGTCACCAGCTACGCGACTGCACAAGCACACACAGCTGCTTTACATGTAAGGGCAGGCACCATACGCTGCTGCATCGCAGCCCCCCAAATTCCGAAAATGCGAGTTCCTAAACCTCGCCCCCTACACAGCAGCCTCCGAGACCCTCCAGCAGAAATGCATCGGCAAGCACCTCAGCGGTGCAAACTTTTTTCGCGTCCGGCACTTCAGCCGTCCTACTGAGCACAGCGATCATTGACGTGTGCCATTTGGGGACGAACTACCGAGCCCGAGCCTTAATCGACTCGGGAACCGAGGCGACGTTCATTTCAGAACGCCTGTTCAACCTCATCAAGTTGCCATTCCGCAACACCCAGACCCAAGTCTCCGGGTTAAATCATTCGGTCCCCGCGAAATCCTCGAAGCTGTGTCACTTCGGGATTCGCTCTCCTACTAAGCCAGGTCTACAGTTAGACACTGAAGCGTACGTCCTTCCGGAGCTCTCAGGCAAACTGCCCTCCTATCCGATCCCTCGGAATTCTTTGAAGGACCTGCCCGCACTCCGCTGGGCAGATCCTACCTTTTTTGAGAGCTCTCAAATTGATGTACTAATCGGGGCTGACATTCTACCATCCATAATGATGGATGGCACCCGACAAAATATTTGCGGCTCGCTCCTGGGCCAAGAAACTATTTTCGGGTGGGTGCTAACGGGGCCGATTTCCAAGGGTAAGCCGAAACGGGTCGCATCCTTCACGACCCAGGTGCACCAAATAGGCGACCCTGATTCGCTCGACACGCTTCTCAGGAAGTTCAGGGAGGTGGAGGATCTACCAGTAAAGATGGTAAAAGAGTCGGACTCCTATTGTGAAAGGAACTTCCTCCAAACAACAACAAAAGACGCAAGCGGGAGGTACGTGGTGACGCTCCCGTTCCGGGACCCCGAGAATACCGGATCCGATTTAGGATATTCAAGGTCCATTGCGTTAGCTCAGTTTCTTAGAAACGAAAATCGTTTAAAAAGAGACTTTCCCTTAAAAGAGCAATATGACAGCGTGATCCAGGAGTACCTGGATCTGGGTCATATGAAAGAAGTTTCGCCGACTCACAATTCTCCCTCGTATCATCTTCCTCATCACGCGGTAGTTAAGCCCGAAAGCACCACTACAAAGCTTCGCGTTGTATTCAACGCTTCAAGTCCGTCGGCAAATGGGACCAGCTTAAATGATA
Organism: Drosophila yakuba; assembly: GCF_016746365.2. Classification (NCBI taxonomy): domain Eukaryota; kingdom Metazoa; phylum Arthropoda; class Insecta; order Diptera; family Drosophilidae; genus Drosophila; species Drosophila yakuba. The sequence continues at coordinate 23,578,620 of NC_052526.2, forward strand.
TCCTTCATGCTGGTCCAGTCCTACAATCCGATCTAACGATCCAGGTCCTGAAATGGCGTTATTTTCAATACGTCTTCAGTGCAGACATTACGAAAATGTATCGTCAGATCTGGGTCGATCCAAAGCATACCCCGTTTCAAAGAATTCTGTTCCGAAACAAGGAAGGAGACATCCGAGACTTTGAACTAAAAACAGTTACCTTCGGGGTCAACTGCGCCCCCTTCCTCGCCATTCGAGTCTTGCAACAGCTGGCAGAGGATATCCAAGTGCCATTTCCAAATGCCAGCCGCATCATCCAGCAGCACATGTACGTCGACGACGTTCTGGCAGGGGCGAATTCCGTAAACGAAGCCCAAAGTTCGATTCGAGAGTTGCAAGCAGCCCTAAGTGCCTCCGGGTTTCCGCTAAGAAAGTGGACCTCGAACACCTCCGTCCCGGCCGAACACCTCCTTCATAGCGAGTTCCTCGACATCAATGCCGAAAGCACGGCCAAGACGCTCGGTATTCGGTGGAGGGCAAAGTCCGACGAATTCTATTTCGTTCCCCCCGAAATAGTTGTGGAACCCTCCTATACAAAGCGAGAAGTTTTGTCCCAAATCGCTAGGTTGTTCGATCCTGCCGGGTGGCTCGCGCCGTTCATAACCCGTTCAAAAATGTTCATGCAGGAGATTTGGTTGCAGAACTTAGGCTGGGACGATAAGCTTCCCACTGAAATGAGTCAGCGGTGGCAATCGTTTTTAGACGAGCATTCCGACCTCAACCAGAGCCGCGTTTCGAAATGGATCTGGTACCAGCCTGAGGTAATCATAGAGCACCACGGTTTCTGTGACGCGTCTCAGAGAGCCTATGGAGCGGCTATATACATCCGCGTCGAGATGGGGCAAAAGATCCTGACTCGCCTGCTTACAGCCAAAACACGAGTGGCCCCGGTACCGTCTCCCTTCCTCGGCTAGAGCTCTGTGGTGCCGTGCTGTTAACCGAAATGGTGACATCAATCCTTCCTCACATGCCCTCCGCCAATTCAGATATCCGCTGCTGGACAGATTCCACAATCGTCTTAGCCTGGCTACGAAAGCCTGCGTGCAACTGGACCACATTTGTGGCCAACAGAGTTGCCAAGATCACGCAGGCGACGCCAGTCGACTGTTGGGCACACGTTCGCTCAAAACAAAACTCCGCCGATCTAGCCAGTCGAGGCGTATCCCTACATGAATTGGCAGAAAACCATCTCTGGTGGCACGGACCAGAGTGGCTGCAAGGGCCACGAGAGCTATGGCCAGCACAAAGCGACACTCTTCCAGTGACAGAACTAGAACAGCGCGCGGTCAAAGTGCATTTTGTCAAGGCCCCGTCCATCGACTTTCTCGAACGTTTCTCCAAATTGGACAAGGCCCTGCGAGTTCTGGTCTATGTTCAACGCTTCCTTAAACGCTGCCGCAAAAGTTCGTTCTTGCCCAATTCACGCCCTACAAGTGAAGAGATCCGGGAGGCAGAACGAACTCTGACCTCCATTGCGCAGCGCAGAGCATATGGCCAAGAGCTTCAGCATTTGACCGAGAAAAGGTCTCTTCCAGTGTCAAGTCCTTTGGTGAATTTGTTCCCGTTCATTGACCAACACGGCCTTTTAAGGGCGTGCGGCCGTCTCACTGCCTCCAAAACCCTGCAATATGATGAACGTCATCCGATTATTCTCCCCTATGACTGTAGACTGTCGCGCCTCATCGTCCAATTTACCCACCAGATTACTCTTCATGGCGGTAGTCAATTGATCGTACGCCTGATCCGATCGAAGTATTGGATTCCTAAAATCAAGAATCTGGTGAAGGCTGTGGTCAATCCGTGTAAGATTTGCACGATTTACAAGAAGAGACTCCAAACACAGCTGATGGGCGATTTCCCGACAAATAGAGTCTCCTTCTCGAGGGCGTTCACCTACACGGGGGTCGACTATGCCGGCCCTTTCGAAATAAAAAATTATACAGGGAGAGCGTGTCTCATAACGAAGGGATACGTTTGTGTGTTTGTGTGTTTTTCCACGAAGGCTATCCATTTGGAACCCACTTCCGATCTAACAACCGAGAAATTTCTAGCGGCCTTTGCTCGTTTCGTAGCAAGGCGCGGTTGTCCTCAGCGGGTCCATTCGGATAATGGTAAGACCTTTGTGGGGGCGGCAACTTTGATTTCCAGGGACTTTCTCCAAGCTACCAAAGAGTCCGTGACTGATGCATATAGCCATCAGGGACTCGTATGGCGGTTCATCCCACCAGGGGCTCCACATATGGGGGGTTTGTGGGAAGCAGGGGTGAAAAGCTTCAAAACCCTGTTCCTTAAATCGACGTCAGCCCGCAAATACACATTTGAGGAGCTGGCGACGCTTCTCGCTAAGATTGAGGCTTGCCTCAACTCTAGACCCCTCTCCCCTATGTCCGAAGATCCCTCAGATTTGCTGGCCCTCACACCAGGCCATTTCCTCATTGGAGGGCCGTTGCTTTCCACGGCGGAACCCGAGATAAAGGGCGAAGCCAAGTCGATAATAAATCGATGGCAACACCTCAAGGCACAACATCAGCAGTTTAGTGCACGGTGGAAAGAGGAGTATCTTAAAGAACTCCATAAACGTAACAAATGGCAATTTCCGACCAGGAACCTCCAAGCCGACGATATGGTAGTTGTCAAGGAGGACGATCTACCACCGAACGAATGGCGGCTCGGCAGAATCGTTTCTGCCTTTCCAGGAGCCGACGACCGCATTCGAGTCGTTGAGATCCGTACGTCTCGCGGCACCATAAAACGCCCTATCCACAAGGTTATTCTTCTACCGATGGAGGACAAAGAGTCCTCCGTTCCTAGGGATTAGGGCACTTCCCCCATTCCGGGCCCCAAATAGTAGTCGGCTCATACTAAGCTTTTTATTTCTTTTATTGGCAGACTTACTATTCAATTCCTACAATAATGGCTCCTCGTCCTCGTGCCACCCAGTCGTTGGAGAGCAGACGTACTCGAGGTATTAAATCCTACCGCTGCCGAGTCTGCTCTGGAATCCATCCTCTTCGGAAGTGCAAGAGGTTCCACAAACTGAGCGCTGAAAAGCGCCTTCGGGCAGTACTTATTAATAAGTACTGCTCGAACTGCCTCGCCCATCAGCACTCAGGAGGAGACTGCCGCAGCCAAGACGGATGCAAGAAGTGTGGAGGAGACCACCACACACTACTCCACATGCACGAGGTCCTCCCCGCTCCGACCCCGGCAGCGCCACCAGCTCCGATGCGCAGAGAGCACCATCCCGCTGCACCTCGTCCGGTCCGGATTTCCGGCACTCCGCCACCAGCCCCAGTCGCCAACAATCGCCCGCGTCCGAAGGTCTCCGTCGCGTCTCCGTCGGTGGCAACGGGGCAGCAGAAGGCTGTCCCCATCCTGCCTACAGCCGTCGTCGTGCTGGACACGGGCTCGAAGACTTTCGAGACCGGCGCCATGATCGACCCATGCATGCCGGTGAGCAGCATCGACCGGTCGTTGGCGGCTGCGTTCCGGCTGCCCATCACCCGGCTGGGAGACGACGAGGTCTGCTCGGTGACACTCCGGTCCCGAACAAGCACCTTCCGACTCAACGTCGTCCTGAAGATCGAAACCAGTCTAAGCATCCGGACACCCATCCGAGCTCTGAGCGACGCCGCAAGGGCGAAATTTGACGGTGTTCGTCTCGCGGACGAGCGCTTCCACCGGCCGGCCACCATCTCCCTCGTGTTGGGATCAGATGTATATGCCAATCTGATCCAACCGGGGTTCCTAAAGATTGAGGATGGGTTGCCCGTCGCGCAGAACACGGTGTTCGGATGGACCGTTTCTGGAGCGTGCACGGAATGAAGAGGCCGATCCTGCTGTCTAGCCGGCCAGGGATACCTTTGCCTACGCAAGGGGGGGAGAATGTTCACGCCAGAAGGGCGCAAACAACTGAGCGGCAGTGTAAGCAGTGTAAAGCTCCTCCACGGCTCGCAAGCACCGCTGCTCGCGCTCTCCTTCTCTCCTCGCGCTCTCCTTCTCTCCTCGCGCTCTCCCTCTCTCCTCTCGATCTATTCACCACTCCGCGGTCCCGCGGTACTCAAAATGTTAGTTTTAAGTGAGTCTTAATTTACAAGTGCGAGAATAAAGTGCAAAACTGAAGTCGAGCCCGTGACTTTTTCATTTCTGGAGGGACTGATCAGCAGCAGCCACCACCACAACAACAACCATTCAGAAGTCAACTTATCTTGGACGTCAAATCCGCCCACTCCTTTTCACCACCAATAATTTCATGATCCCTGACTGCGGTCATCCGAAATAATTCCCTACAGAGATATGTATTTCAGATTATCTGTGATCTGTCTCCATTTTTATTATGCTAGGAGACCCCATAAAATCAAATATTTATGACTCTTTGAACCTAATATCGAGAAAGTCAAGCGGCTATTTACCTGCATCCAAACCCATAGCTCGCCCTCCTTTTCTGACTTCCCCATTGCAGTCTGTGCAGTCTGCAGTCTGTGAAGGCTCCTTAAATCGAGAACCAATCAGGTGGATTCTAAGAGTAGACACCCCCTGTAGATGTCAAACTCTCTAATCCTCGTGTATAAAAATGGATCCCCTTAAATTGCTCAGGATCAGTTCTTATAATACCTCAGCACTGCATACCAATGGATCTTACTGTAGAGTTTGTTGACTCAGTAAATGGAATAAATGTTCCATTAACTCAAGACTCTGATGTCGAAATAATTGAAGGTTTGAAGGAAGGTTATGTGGAGGCTATCGACACAGAGGATTCGATAGATCGCTTCTTAAGAGGAGTATTTGACCCTTCTATGTCATCTACCCCCACTACACAAATTGGAAGTGAATTTGCGTCTCTTGCGTGGAGCGATTTTCCTTTTGGAGCGACAACGCAGGACGTTTTAAATGATTTTATACGAGGCAATGGAGACGATCAAGAAATGCAATGTGCACAGCATTTCGATATGGATATACTGCATACAGATCCTATAATCTATGAGTTTCCTGATGATGATCATATCTTTGATCAGTTCATCGAGCCAAGTCAACCCAATATTTATTTACGAATAATGAAGGATGAAGATGACCATTCATTACTAGACGTTTTATTTGATCTAGGTTTTTAATTTGTCTATATTATACAGAAATTTATTAAATAAAACTATTTTACAAAATTAAATTCTCAAACTTGTTTTATCTTTATTTGATAACTTTCCATTGAGTTACGCATACTCTTTAATTCTGCATCGTGCATCAGCAAGAGATGAACAGATGAACCAGAATTTTCGTTCATTGGGACAGAAAAAGCAACAATAATAAGAAGATTTTGATTTTTGATAGCTGAAGTTATGCACTTTTAAGGTATGTTTTTTTAAACCGCTGCGTGAAGCAAACGATTTTGTTTCCAAACACAACTCACAATACAACTAAGTCATTCTGAGAGTAAAAATTGAATCTGAGTTTTCGAGAAAAGTGCTGTCTTATATTAGGTTTGTAGTAACCTTTTATTTCATATGAATTTATATATTTATACAAAATGAGATAGATATACTCAAGTATATAAAAATATTCTACATAGGCTTAACTGAGTATATGTATATAAAGAGCATAACAGATATATTGGTATCTCTTTCACGTAGTATTTTGTTCTTGTAATATATATATATATATATGTAGTGCTGAACAGTAGAAAAGTCTCGTAATTGTAAGTAAATGCATTAGTATAATACGAATAGTTACAAGAGCATAACGAATCAAATCTCACGTTGGTCAGAAATGGTATGCATATAGGACATTAATAAATAAATCCTGTTTAAATTTTATTGAATTTCTAGGATTTCCTAGAGACTCTGAATGAATCGAAGCCTGTGATTGGTTATACAAAAACTGAAGACCTATGTATTGGATTTGAGTATAAGATCACTGGTTGTAAGCTGAAAAAGACTTATGGAACTAAGGTAGCTCTTAATTTAGCAGACAAGGACGAAAAAGATGTTTGGATTTTTCTACCTAAGAGTTATGTAAACAAATTCTGTACTACTTTTAGGAAATTAAATGAGAATGGTATTACCCATATGGTATATAAGGAGAAGGATGTAAATAGATATAGTTCTGCACGAATTGAATTTTTATCAGTAAATAAATAAGTAAATGAAATTTTCCAATATAAAGGTTTGAGTTTTCTAAATCCAACATCAGTCTTTAAAAAACCTTAAAAGAACCTTAACGAAAATGGACTCCAAACAAATTGGGCTCTTCTTGATGCAGTTCGAAGACATGATATTTGAGGAGCACGTAACGCAGCTTATATATTTGAAGAGCACTCTGGAGGACTTAGAGGATAAAGAACTGATCCATTCTAAATATGGATTCCACTACAAGCTTTGTCTCTGGAGTGATGATGACGCTTCGGAAGGACCCGATACGTGCCAGTGTCATAGGCTTCCAATTTTAAGAGACGAGGCCTTCAATATTATGTTAAAATATTATAAGCTAAACAAACGACTTAATAAATAAACTACATTGATTTTCTTAAATATCTTGCATTTTATTTTTTAAAATTAGACTTATATGAAAAGTCATTTCTTTTAAAATTTGTTAATAAATATTTTAGCGTTTTCTTTTTACATTTAAAAAGACCATAAATTATGCAATAATGACCACACGTATTAGAAAAATATCCTTGTAGTTGTTGCTTGTTATAGCAATATTTATTTGCGTTAGATTTTAAAAATGTCACGAATTCCTTGTTTTGGGGAAATTGTCCATAGGAATCAAAAAATTCTGCTGATTTGCGACTTTCGAAATAGAATCAATCCAATGAGTTCCTGGATGATCTGATGTGTCGGTGTTTGCAATAATTAAAGCCGGATACTTTGAAATAGCTTTTGGAAGCTGGTCTGAGGGGAAAACTCCTTTAAAAATTGATTTTGTGTATATATGTTTTGTAAGCAAATTGTGAATTTGTAAAGTATTCATTTTAAACAAGAGAGAACGCTATAGTCGAGTTCCCCGACTATCTGATACCCGTTACTCAGCTAGTGTAAGTGCGAAGGACAGTTTTTTGCGGTTTGTGGGCGTTGTAGTGGGCGTGGCAAAAAGTTTTTTTGGCATATCGATAGAAATTTACAAGACCAATATAAAAATGAAAAAATATCAAAACATTTTTCAAAAGTGTGGGCGTGGCAGCTTTGGGCGGTTTGTGGGCGTTAGAGTGGGCGTGAAAAAAAGTTTTTTTGCAAATCGATAGAAATTTACAAGACTAATACAAATATGAAAAAATATCGAAACATTTTTCAAAAGTGTGGGCGTGGCAGCTTTGGGCGGTTTGTGGGCGTTAGAGTGGGCGTGGCAAAAAGTTTTTTTGCAAATCGATAGAAATTTACAAGACCAATACAAAAATGAAAAAATATTAAAACATTTTTCAAAAATGTGGGCGTGGCAGTTTTGGGCGGTTTGTGGGCGTTAGAGTGGGCGTGGCAACCTGAATCGACAAACTTGCGCTGCGTCTATGTCCCTGGAGTCTGTATACTTAATCTCAACTTTCTAGCTTTTGTAGTTCCTGAGATCTCAACGTTCATACGGACGGACAGACGGACAGACGGACGGACAGACGGACGGACAGACGGACAGACGGACATGGCCAGATCGACTCGGCTACTGATCCTGATCAAGAATATATATACTTTATATGGTCGGAAACGCTTCCTTCTGCCTGTTACATACTTTTCAACGAATCTAGTATACCCTTTTACTCTACGAGTAACGGGTATAAAAAGGGTTCGAATATTTCTATGCTTATCAATATTAATCATGGAATCGTATTCACAATATACCAGACAAGTAACGGCTTCACTAAGAGGTTCTGAAAATCTTCCTTCGATTCTTATTGTGCCTTGCGACATCAAATTTGAACATATGGTGGTATTGATCAGCAGTTAAATCAAAGGCTAATATAAAACTGTTCGTATCAAACATTTCCTTGGTAATTTGAAGACCACGATCATAATGTTTTATTCCGCTTGATCTGAATAGCATATTATAGCCTCTTGAGCTTTGAACGTTTTCAGAGTTCGAGTAGTCAAATTCCAGAGCTTGCGAAGGAACTTGAACTCCATTCACCATTAGATTAATGCGTTGCATTTTAAAATGTTCAAAATTAAATGGATCTAGTCCTCTGTTGCCTGAGTATGAACGGTTTTTAATCATACAAAAAGCTAGAAAATTTGGTAATTGTCCAATTACAGCATTGTCTATTGATAGCGTATTGTTACCTGGGTAAATTGTCAACGATTTTACTTCTACTTTACTGAATGGGTAAAGAGCATTTTTTGTTGTAAAACATGATGATGAGCCAATAAAATGCTTGGGTTCACAGTTACATGATTCGTGAAAAGTTGTGCTTCTAATATCTTTAAATTTGATTCGCTATCCTTTTCCATTAAATAAAATGCAGTTTTTTCAATATTAAAATTAATTCTTAAGTCAACATTATTGACAAGAAGTTTCGTTTGATTAAATATATCACCATGAATTTTTCCAAATACTTCTATCTTATTACTATTTTGAAATATATTTTTCAGAGTTTCATTAGAGCTCGGATAAACGTATTTTCCTGATGTTAATCGTCCGAAATTTGGAAAATAACCTTGCGAGGCCAAGTGGCTTTCCGAGGCGTCACTCCCATAGATTAAAACTGTTTGCAGATATGCTCTATAATGATAATTATTATCACTCTGCGAAACTAATATGTTATTTAAATATACTGATGAACTTCTAAATATTGAATGTAAGATATTGTTTACTACACCGACAGCATTTCCTTCAATGACGTTGTTATCATTTTTTTTCAATTGCACCACAAGTCGTAAATAAAAACTTGATAGATCTCGATATGTTTCACCATTCCCTAAACAAACAAATTCGATTGAGGAGGCACCATCCAAGGATGCAATTGGATTATAAGAAACCTCTTCGGTTCGTAGAATTGAACTTTGCGTAGGGTGTGGTGCAAACAAATCCAATTCGCCTTTCATACATTCTATATGGTTACTCATTTTGTGTTAGAAAAAATATCCGTAATATTTAATTTCCTTGATGATTTTTTTCTTTTATGAGACGGTTGGGTATGTTTACGTTCTCGTTTAGATGTTAAATGATTTCGGTTTTTTCTACCACCTCGCTTTTTATTTCTTTTTCCACTGCCATTTTGAAACCGTGTCATTTTATTTATTGCTTTATTTGATAGGTTTTGTAAAGCAATTTTACTCTGTTCTTGAATAATATTTCTTAATGGCTTTCTACCAAATTCATTAATTACAGCTTTTCCAGTCTCTGCAGCTTGATTTTTTATAGCATTTAAAACCGAAATGAAAAGTGGTTTTATGTAATTAAAAAGACCACTAAAAAGTTTCCGATTCCTCGACCTTGTTGAATAATTCGCGGGGTTACATATAGGGTTCCTATATTGGACAAACCTGCTCCACACTGATTTACATAATAATCCTGATAAGATTTCACCATGATGACTATTAGTGTTCTAAGTAAGCATTATTTGGGTATGTATTATTTATAGATTTGACCTTCTCCTTTTTCTAAAGTGAAGAGTAACAAAAATCGGCACTGCGGAAGTCTCGAAAGGTACTTTATATCCACTTGAATCAGTAATTAATATTGAGATTTCATTTGGAGACCATATATCCAAAGGATAATATTCAATATTTTTAAAATGAATATTTTTTTCTTTTCCGTTATAATGCATTACACGAAGACATCGGGGTCTCATACTACCAACAGACCTGGGTTTAATTATGTCAGTGTAAATAAAAATCAATCCACATTCAGATATTTTCGATTCGACAGCGACGTTTTTATATCTAAATGTTTAAGCATTTACTAAGCTCACAAACTCTGCTTCTTCAGATAAATTTGTTTCTTTTGCAGTTGTTTTGCTAATATAATTATTCACATACATATCTGTAATGCCTACTTCATTTTTATATTTAAATTTCTGCTATTGGTAAGATATCCAATTAAGTTTGTTTTTCCCTATTTGCACTAAATTTTTTCTAGTTGATCTTCGCAATTTTTCACGACCTGTTATATAATTTAAATTTTGATATGGTAATGTTTCCGTTGCTTTAATGTTATTTAACTTTTCTCTTAACCTGCGTTGTTTTTCAGTAAGCTTTACTTTTACTACTGCTTGTTTTTTTATATCTTCTTTATCATCTAAAAACGAAGTGCTGCTTATCTTTCGTTTATTGAATTTTATTTGGAATTTCATCATCACTTTCTGGAGGTAATAACTTAGCAGTTTCTTTTGATTTAAAATCTTCTTCATCAGTTTTTTGAGGTAAATCCGAGAGCTCCGACATGTTCGGTGAAAACTTTGAATTTAATTTTGAAGTGTTAGGACTTATATCAATCGATTCTATTTTTTGAGATTCAGCTGTTCTCGTTGAATTTAAGTATGACTTTTGTTCATTTGAAGTATTCAATGATTTACTACTTTTTTTATTTTGATGGAAACTTAGTTCTTGACGAATCTTAATCCATTTATCAAAATCACTTATTTTGTTATTATTTAAAATTGGTAAAAATTTTGTAATTATTAATTCATTCTCTCGATCATTATTAAGTAATTTTTGTAAGGTATTCGGGTTCATTAAAATTACTTTATTTAAATTATGCTTATTTTTGATCATTTTATAAAATTTTTTCAAAAATTCCTGAAAGCAACGAACTAATTAGAATTGGTAAAAAAACCACCTTTTTGAATTAGGACTTTTCTCTTAGAGTTTAATGTACGCTTTGGACATGAAATATATCGCAATGCATTTTTATACTTTTTTAAAGCACTTAGATGCGCTTTATTGACTTTATGATTAATTTCTCGTAATGTATTTAAAACTATTTCTGCTATTGTTTTTACCAGCTCATTATCACCATTGCTTATAATTGCCTTCCGTAGTTTGTTGTTGGCCCTTTTGAGAACATACAATATGTGTTTGTTCGCTTTCAAGCGATTTAGGCTCTTTTTGTAAACCATATTCGTCAGAATAGCACACTGTATATTCCGAATTAAAAATGTCTGATCTAAATCTCAAGAGATCGTTTATTCCCTGGGTAAGATCAATAAGTAAATACCCGTGTGGTTGTTCTGTTACTTCTTTATATATTCTAAATAACTCCATGGGGTTTTCCGGATAAATTTGTCTTGCCAGGCATTGAAATTGCAGTTTGTCACGGGGATTTTTAAATGCAATTATATATTTAGTGTTAAGTGAAATATCTCTGGTATGCGATGATTTGTGAAATATATTTTGAGTAACAACAATAACAAATAAATTTCGGTGGTGGGAACCTTTAGTAAAGAGTTCACATATATTTTTGTTAAAGGCTCCCATCATCAAATCGTCCAATATCAAGAGAATAGGCTCATTAGTTTAATTTTCGATGGTTTCAGGAACTCCTTTAAAGTATTCAATGTTATTAAAATTTGGCTTAGCAGTCTCCTCCCCATAACACCAAATAATTCGATCAATTGAAATATTAAAAAGATCATTCTTCTTGTTTATCAGATTTTCTAGAAATGTTGTTTTTTCCGATCCTGAAGGTCCGCAAATTAACATTGTGTAAGGATGTATAAATTGTAGAAACATTTTAAATGTATATTCACTGATTTATGTTATACAAGATAAACAATAAAATGTAAATTTTTCCGTTATTTATTGTATATTTGTTATGAAATATACTATGCTTTTTTATGATTTTCCTGGTCGCGTTTCTTGGCGCAGTTCTTCTCGAAATGCGTATCAGATCCGCAATAATTACAATATATAAGTCGAGAGTATCCTTTTTTCTCAGGATTATTACCAAACAACTTTTTAACGGAATCCATAGTAGACGATCTAAATGGTTTACAAATTATTTTTTATTTAAGTTTAGACATATGTATATATCATAATTCGAGTTTTCTAAGAATACAAATAACTTATACAAATTATTTAATGAACAGCGAAGTGGAAGTTTTTCCTTATGTATTCTACAATTGGTAAAAAAATTGGGTAGCTGAGTTAAACTTTTTCCAATATCTATATCAATTATGTTTGCTGTTAAGTACTTGCTTAAAAAGATTTTCTTAATTTCACCACAAACGATAACTGTACGGTATTTGTTTAGCGGTGAAAGTATTTCTTCAAGACATGTATACGGAATATCTCCAGCTGACCAGTCCAATCCGTTTATTTTCTGATGATTAAGATGTTGTTGCTTAAGAGTTTCATTATCCAATTCCTTAATGTTAAATGGTGGTTTAAAATGAAAGTAATTAGGTATGACAGTTCCGGCCGGCATAAACGCTAGTCTTTTACAAAAACTTGTTTGTTGTTTCCAAGTAAATATTGAAAGTCTACTATAATGCTTGAATTTCGATCTACAGTGTTCATGATGATTGGTTGAGACTTTTTAATCAACTGAGGGTGAGTTTGGAAGGGCTTCCTCCTTTATATACCGCCAAGATCAGAATATACTTTTAGTTTGAATAAAGCACTCTAAGCCAATGGATACGTGCATAACTAAAAGAATGAAATCTTCTCGAAAGACCCAGGATCATGAAGTCATTTTTGGTTTCGAATATTATGTTGGTCGTAACTTAAAGTTGAAATGTGGTCTGTCAACTTCTCGTAATTTTTCGGCCATGATTTGGATGCAACAAAGTAAAAACAATTACGTTGGATTTGATAATGACGAATGGATGCAACTGCTCACATATAAGGAATATATACAGCTGAAACTTGACCAGTATGACTTCCTGATGCCAGATACTATTATTGATCATCCTTGCATGCCCTCAATAAAGTGTAATTTTAGATTAAGGAATTTAGATAAGCAGTACTAGTATATAAGCAATCATTATTATCTAATCAAGCAACGTCTTATAATAAAAAGTAACTCAAAGAAATCAAATCCTGATCATGAGCAAACAACAAGTTGTAAATGAAATTCATAAGCCTGCTCGGTAAAATTTTAAACGCCGAAAATTCGTTCAAAAAGGAATAAATGATACATGGCAAATTGATTTGGTTGAAATAATTCCATTTAGTAAAGAAAATAAGGGATATAAATATTTACTAACCGTTATTGACACGTTTTCAAAGTATGCGTTCGCCGAAGCGGTTAAGACAAAGTCTGCCCCAGATGTAGTATAGGCAATGGAAACTGTTTTTAGAACTACTAAATGTAGACCTAAGAACATTCAGTCAGATCAAGGAAAAGAGTTTTTTAATTCCGCTTTTAGGGAATTAATGACAAAATTTTATATAAATCATTACCATACTTATACACACCTTCTATATGTAAACGCTTCAATCGAACTCTAAAAAATCGTATGTGGAAAATCAAATTTCTTGTAGATCAATACAATAATTCTTATCATCGAATTATTAAAATGAAGCCTGTGGATGTGGGTGTTAAAAGTGAAGAGTTCATTTTAAAATCAGTATATAATATACCAAAAATATTCCCAAAACATAAATTTTCAGTAGGGGATTTCGTTAGAATAAGTAAATACAAGGGAGTATTTATGAAGGGATATGAACCTAATTGGACTACAGAAGTTTTTAAAGTTTTAAAAGTTAAGTCAACAAGGCCTGTAACGTATGAAGTAGAAAATTATATGAGTAACCCTATTCAAGGTTCGTTTTATGAAGAGGAACGTCAGAAAGTAAAAGATAAAAATGCGTTTCTAATAGAGAAAATAATTAAAAGAAAAAAGAACCAGGTGCTTGTAAAGTGGAGCGGTTTCGACTCCAGCCACAACTCATGGATATCTGTAAATGATATGCTTAAGTAATGAAACACAATAAAATAATTTCAAATTCAATTTGGTTTTTGTTTATTTACGTTTCTGTATTGTTTTGTAATTTACAAAGGTATACAATAATTTTTTATTATTGAGTATTAGTAAAGTTACTGCTAATTATATTATCTATATTATAATGACCGTGGGCTAAAGTGTTACAATTATCTGGTGAAATATATCTCTTATCATCCTTATAGTTAAGACTAATTATACCCGTTACTCGTAGAGTAAAAGGGTATACTAGATTCGTTGAAAAGTATGTAACAGGCAGAAGGAAGCGTTTCCGACCATATAAAGTATATATATTCATGATCAGGACCAATAGCCGAGTCGATATGACCATGTCCGTCTGTCCGTCCGTCTGTCTGTCCGTCTGTCCGTCTGTCTGTCTGTCCGTCCGTATGAACGCTGTGATCTCAGGAACTACAAAAGCTAGAAAGTTGAGATTAAGTATACAGACTCCAGGGACATAGACGCAGCGCAAGTTTGTCGATTCAGGTTGCCACGCCCACTCTAACGCCCACAAACCGCCCAAAACTGCCACGCCCACATTTTTGAAAAATGTTTTAATATTTTTTCATTTTTGTATTGGTCTTGTAAATTTCTATCGATTTGCAAAAAAACTTTTTGCCACGCCCACTCTAACGCCCACAAACCGCCCAAAGCTGCCACGCCCACACTTTTGAAAAATGTTTCGATATTTTTTCATATTTGTATTAGTCTTGTAAATTTCTATCTATTTGCTAAAAAACTTTTGGCCACGCCCACTCTAACGCCCACAAACCGCCCAAAGCTGCCACGCCCACACTTTTGAAATATGTTTTGATATTTTTTCATTTTTGTATTAGTCTTGTAAATTTCTATCTATTTGCCAAAAAACTTTTGGCCACGCCCACTCTAACGCCCACAAACCGCCAAAAACTGTCCTTCGCACTTACACTAGCTGAGTAACGGGTATCAGATAGTCGGGGAACTCGACTATAGCGTTCTCTCTTGTTTTTGTATTAATCTTGTAAATTGCTATCGATTTGCAAAAAAACTTTTTGCCACGCTCACTTTAAGCCCACAAACCGCCCAAAGCTGCCACGCCCACACTTTTCAAAAATGTTTTGATATTTTTTCATTTTTGTATTAATCTGGTAAATTGCTATCGATTTGCCAAAAAACTTTTTGTCACGCCCACTCTAACGCCCACAAACCGCCCAAAGCTGCCACGCCCACATTTTTCAAAAATGATTTGATATTTTTTCATTTTTGTATTAGTCTTGTAAATTTCTATCGAATTGCCAAAATCTTTTCGCAATGCCCACTCTTACACTCACTGCCCAAAACTCCATTACATTACAAGTTTTTAAGAATGTAAGATTTCAAGGAGTAGCATGTTCTGTGACGTCAGAGACAGCCAGCCGATGACGTAATAGATCGGAGCAGCGACTTTTTGGCAGACGCTAACAATATTCAAAACTGGAAAAATGCTTAAAGCGATATTTTGTGCACAAATAAAATATTCGTATTATTAAGTACACCCTTTGAAATATGATTGTTCTGCCCCCACGAAATAAGCCCAATATCAATATCAGTTTAAATATTATCTTATTATAAAATTTTGATCGGAGCAATGCTTTATCTAAGTAGCTGATACATATATCTAAGTAGCTGATATATGATGATAAATAAATGAAATCATAAGTTGTTTTGCTTTTCTATCCCACTTCGCAATAATTCAATTTATATTGATCTAGTGTTGAAAAGAATTGTAGTGTTAAATCTCGCTCTTAGCTTCTCTCTCTTAGGGCGCTTTTCCACGTTATTTACAAGTGCGTGGCAGGTGAATGTTAGAGAGAGAGGGACGTCTCTGTTGACACTTTGAAAGGAGTTGCATGTTCTATGACGTCAGAGACAGTCAACCGATGACGTAATAGATCGCTGCAGCGACTTTTTTGGCAGACGCTAACAATTTGTAAAACTGCAAAAGTGCTTCAAGCGTTATTTTGTGCACAAATAAAATATTCGTATTATTAAATACACCCTTTGAAATATGATTGTTCTGCCTCCCCGAAATAAGCCCAATATCAATATCTGTTTAAATATTATCTTATTAAATAATTTTGATCGAAGCAATGCTTTATCTAAGTAGCTGATATTTCTAAGTAGCTGATATATGATGATAAATAAATGAAATCATATGTTTTGCCTTTCTTTCCCACTTCGCAATAATTTAATATATATATATTGAAAAGATATAGTGTTGAAAAGAATTGTAGTGTTAAATCTCGCTCTTAGCTTCTCTCTCTTAGGGCGCTTTTCCACGTTATTTACAAGTGCGTGGCAGGTGAATGTTAGAGAGAGAGGGACGTCTCTGTTGACACTTTGAAAGGAGTTGCATGTTCTATGACGTCAGAGACAGTCAACCGATGACGTAATAGATCGCTGCAGCGACTTTTTTGGCAGACGCTAACAATTTGTAAAACTGCAAAAGTGCTTCAAGCGTTATTTTGTGCACAAATAAAATATTCGTATTATTAAATACACCCTTTGAAATATGATTGTTCTGCCTCCCCGAAATAAGCCCAATATCAATATCTGTTTATATATTATCTTATTAAATAATTTTGATCGAAGCAATGCTTTATCTAAGTAGCTGATATTTCTAAGTCGCTGATATATGATGATAAATAAATGAAATCATATGTTTTGCCTTTCTTTCCCACTTCGCAATAATTTAATATATATATATTGAAAAGATATAGTGTTGAAAAGAATTTTAGTGTTAAATCTCGCTCTTAGCTTCTCTCTTAGGGAGCTTTTCAACGTTATTTACAAGTGCGTGGCAGGTGAATGTTAGAGAGAGAGGGACGTCTATGTTGACACTTTGAAAATAGAAATCGATGCGCACTCTTTATAAAGAGAGAAACTCGGTTTTTGAACAATCATAATATTATCAATATGTGCCATTTTTCCTTTCTGACCTTTTATTTATCTTCTTTTACTATAGTAAAATATATGTCTACACTATTCCCTTTTGGAAAGATAAAAGTAAAATTCTAAAAGCTTGAAGTTTGTTTTCTTATAAGCTGCCAGGCGATAGAATCATTAAGCAATCATAGGTTATGGTAACTTGGCTTTTCTCAGGTACTCTTCAATAACTGAATATATATTGATCCAGTGTTGAATAGAATGTAATTTTAATAAGAGCATTGCTCTTAGAAAATGTTAAATCTAAATGGAAGAACTTGCTCTTAGCTTACGGTGCTTTCCCGCGCTTTTCTTGAAAAAGTAAATAGTAAAAGAAAAGAAAGAAGAAGTCAGTCAGTCGAAGACTAAATTGTGCTATTACAATTATTATTTATTTTTTTCACATTTATATATTCTATAAATTTTCCCATTTTTATTCATATACGTACTCACCGTATATAATCTTAATAGTACTAAAAGTTTAAGTCTTTTTAAAGACTTGTACTTATAATACTATTAATTTAGTTAGGTTGGTTCTAATAATAATAATTTAAGCTTAAGTCTTTTTAAAGACTTTTTCTTAACTTAATATTATTTCGCTTTTTTTCAAAGTTAATTTTAATCTACTCTACAAATTCTGTAAATTAATATATGTAAATATAAGAATTATACTTTTTAAAATAATAATTTTTATATCTTTATACATACATATTTTACATATTTACACGTATTTGTTTAATAGTGCTGCAAGCGTTAGTCTTTATAAAGACTTATACTTCTAATACTATTAATTAAATTATATTGATATTTAAAATAATAATATAAGCTTGAGTCTTTTTAAACACTTATTCTTATATTATTATTTTTCTGTTAAGTATTTTTTCGTTGTTCAATTTCTAAATATTTGATATATATATTTATAAATATATTATTAGGTCGTGTATATAATTCTTAGAAATGCCTCGTCTAAGTAGACCCACTGCTTCTCAACGTGCAAGAAGGCAAATGTTGAGAAATAGGATAAATAGGGAAAATGAAGGCTATGCAGAGGTGGAGAGGGTGGCAAGATACAGTATCTCAGCGTAGGCGTAGGGAAGACTCGTTAGTCAGGAATGCAGAACAGGGCGTTAATACAGTGTCGCGAAGGTCGAGACGCTTGAATCGTCCTGTTCGTGCGATTGAGCAAGAATCTAACTCTCAGTCTCGTTCTCAAAGGCGGTTAGATCCTGCTATTCGCGCAGCTGAACAAGCAGTCGATACTCTGCGACGCTTTCAAATGCGTATAGACCCCGCGATTCGTGAGGTTGAACAAGCAGCCGATACTCGACGTCGTTCTGTAAGGCGACAAAATAGTGAGAATCGAGCTGTGGAGCAGGTTCTAAATACTGCTGGCCATAGGGAAAGGCGCTTGAATCCTGCTCTTCGCGCAATTGAGCAAGCAGCCGATAATCGACGTCGTTCTGAAAGGCGACAAAATAGCGAGAATCGAGCTGTGGAGCAGGTTCTAAATACTGCTGGCCATAGGGAAAGGCGCTTGAATCCTGCTCTTCGCGCAATTGAGCAAGCAGCCGATACTCGACGTCGTTCTGAAAGGCGGCAAAATAGCGAAAATCGAGCTGTGGAGCAGGTTCAAAATACTGCTGGCCATAGGGAAAGGCGCTTGAATCCTGCTCTTCGCGCAATTGAGCAAGCAGCCGATACTCGACGTCGTTCAGAAAGGCGGCAAAATAGCGAGAATCGAGCTGTGGAGCAGGTTCAAAATACTGCTGGCCATAGGGAAAGGCGCTTGAATCCTTCTCTTCGCGCAGTTGAGCAAGCAGCCGATACTCGGCGCCGTTCTGTAAGACGGCAAATCAGCGAGAATCGAGCTGCTGAGCAAGCAGCCGATACTCGACGTCGTTCTGAAAGGCGACAAAATAAAGAGATTAGGGCTATGGAGCAGGAACAAAACACTGCCAACCATAGAAGAAGGCGCTTGGATACCGTGTATCGCGCGGGTGAGCAATAAGCAAATACCCTGCGTCGAGCACTGGCAAGAGATACACAGGAACGCTTATTAGAAAGAGAGCGTGATAGGGCTAACAGAGCTAGGGCTAGGGCCGGTAGGGATCGCAGGGCAGTCGAGCAGGCGAGAAATACGCTTGCTCGACGAAGCGCACGATTAGCTGCTCGACAAGCAACGATCGATGCAATTAGAAATATAAGTCAAAGAGTTAGTCAGTATAGAAGCCTTAGTGCTAATAGGGAATCAGAAAATCTTCGGAATGCACTTCGAAGTCAGGAGATTAGACTTGATATAGCTCAGGAAAATAGGACTATTAGAATCAGACCTATTGAAATAGAAGCTCACATAGCTACATTCAATAGGAATGTTAAGCTTGGTCCAGATCAGATTTGCTTTTGTTGCAAAGGATTGTGGTTCCCTAAGCAAATAAGTAAGCTTTCTAGGTCTTATTTGGAAGAACATTGCGAGTTCAGGGAAGAGATTTATCAAAATGCAAGACATCTTGCTTTCGCTGGTAATCTTTTCAAGTTTTGCAAAACTTGTCACAGCAATATTAAAGCCGGCCGAAAGCCCAAAGGGGCCATTTCAAATGGCTTAGATTTCCCAGAAATTCATAACTCTTTGAGGGGCTTAACTCCCTTGGAAGAACGACTGATTTCACCTCGCCTTCCATTTATGATTATTAAGTAAATAGGTCATGAGCGTCAAAGCGCTATCAAAGGAGCAGTGGTTAATGTCCCTATTCCAGTAAGCAATATTGTGACATCTCTTCCACGAGCTTTCAATGAAGCAGAGGTAATTCAGCTCCACCTCAAACGAAGAATGGAATACGGACATGATTTCATGGCAGAAACCATACGGCCTGCCAAAATTGCTGACGCTATTAGGTATTTAGTTAATACTGAACTTTATAGAAAGCACAATGTGTCAGTTAACGAGCAGTGGATCGCTGACTTCACATCCGATACTGTTCCATTCGTAGCATCTCAAGCTGATGTAGCCTTTGTAGAGGGACAACTAGCCATCCAGCAGGAGGATGAAAACTCGGAGGCGCGTAATTCTGATCAGAATACAGAAGCCGAAGAACTAAATCCTGGAGGACAAGAAACTTTGCTTGAGAATAACCAGACACATACTGTAGGAATGACGAGAATTACAATAGCTCCAGGTGAGGGCCAAAAGCCTCTCGACGTAATTCTCGATGCTGATTCTGAAGAACTGGCATTCCCTAGCATATATGCTGGCATAAAAAGACCATCTTCAGAAAGCTACACAACCATAGTTAGATCTGAACTTAGGAATGTAGATAGACGAGGTTGTCGAACTGATAAGTTATTCTTCAATTATAAGAAGTTGGAATTATTAAAAATTCGAAATAATATTTTAACTTGCTTACGTAAGCGGAGTGCCTCCAGTGCCATTACAGCTGCTAACGTCCTAAATGAAGATTTTATGGGCAACCTCATTTGTCACGATGAGGGATATAGGATCCTTAGGGATATTCGCACGTCTCCTGCTCACTGGGAAGATGAGAAGAAAAAAGTCATGGCCATGATTCGCCAATTTGGGCTGCCAACTTTTTTCATAACTTTATCGGCCGCTGAAACTAGGTGGCCAGAGCTGTTAGTACTGCTCAAGCGCAATGTAGATAGGGTTAATATAAATTAAGAAGAAGCTTCAAACTTGCAGTTTAGGGAAAAGGCGCGCCTTATAAGAACAGACCCAGTGACGTGCGATAGATATTTTGATTATAGATATAGAGAAGTTTTAAGAATTATGAAAAAGCCTGGGGGTGTCTTTGGAAGTAATTTCGTTACTACCTATTACTGGCGAGTTGAGTTTCAACAGAGAGGTTCGCCTCATATTCACGGCATGTTTTGGCTGAAAGATGCCCCAAAAGTGGATTTAAACAATGAAGAGTCTATGCGTACTGTAATAGCCTTCATTGATCAGTTTGTACATTTGCAGAAATTCAAGTAAATGCTTATAATAAACACATTCTTTCTATGCAAAGGACAAATATGGATATCCAGTTAATTTTGGACCCTTTTGCTTGCTGTAGCTTTATTATTAATTATATTAACATATCCCAACGGGGTATTTCGAAGTTAATGCGAGAAGCAGCTAATGACATTAGAAGAGGCAATTCAAGCATTCGACAAAAGCTACAGTATCTCAGTTACAAGTTTATTTCAGGCACTGAGATATCTGCTCAGGAAGCCGTGTATTGTTGTCTGGGAATGGCGTTGTCCGAAGCAAGTAATAAGTGCGTTCATATCAACACCTTCCCTCCAGAACAACGAGTTCGTATGCTTAGACCTACACGCGACCTTCAAAATATGCCTCAGAATTCAACTGACATATTTCTGAAAGGATTGCTGGATAGATACGAACAAAGACCAGATGTCCATGAAGGCCCGTGTTTAGCCGATTTTTCAGCAAATTATGAGTTTTCTAAAAGCCGTAGAAATACTCGTCAGAGGGCAAATAGTGACGATGACACTGAAGAAGGCAATGACGTTTTAGGAGATATATCTTTTCCGCTCCGAGATGGAAGCGGCTTTATTAGGGAAAGAAATAGGGCTAGTATTATTAGGTATAGGAAATTTAATATTAATACAGATAGGACTAACTATTTTAGAACACTAGTAATGCTCTTTTCTCCGTGGAGAAACGAACAGGTAGATTTGATTCAAAGAAATTGCGAGGAATTTTACAATGAGAATGAGGAGGCTATTAAAGCCAACTTTGAAAAGTATAATGCCATAGATAGTTTAGAAGACGCGCTTAGAAGGGCCATGGAAGCCGATAATATAGAAGAAAATGAAGAAGAGGAGGCCGAACCTAATGAGGAGTTTAGGGCATTAGCTATTCCTGAAATATCTTCTCAAATGAATGTTTTAAGTTTATGTTTTTGTTAGATGTTTTTGTTAGATGTTGATCCGGATAGCAATATCCGGGTAATAAAGCTTCCGCCACTTATATCCCCTTTAAACTTAGCCAATTTAGTTAGATCTCTAAATTTGGAGCAAAAAACTTTCCTTACTCATGTCTTGCATAATGCAAGGACAAATCGAACATTTTATGAGTTCGTAGGTGGCGGAGCAGGTGTCGGCAAAAGCAGATTAATATCAACATTATTTCAGTCCCTTTCCAAGGAGTATAATGGTAGAGTAGGATGCGACCCAACTTCGGTAAAAATTTTACTGTGTGCTCCCACAGGCAAAGCTGCTTTCGGAATCGGAGGATCCACTCTTCATTCCATGTTCTCTCTCCCTGTAAATCAGGCTGGGTCCGCATTTAGAAGTTTAAGTCCTGATTTGTTGAATACACTTCGTTCAAGATTTATTGATCTTAAAATTCTTATAATAGACGAAATTTCTATGGTCGGTGCAACAATGTTTTCTCATTTGGACTCTCGCCTAAAGCAAATTTTTTCTAATGTTGAAACTCCTTTCGGAGGTATTTCGGTTATCGTGTTCGGCGATCTTAGACAATTGCGGCCCGTATGTGATCGCTGGATTTTTCAGGCCCCGTCGCATGATCCATACAGCGATATATTTGGATCGTATCTGTGGAGTCCTTTTAGGTTTTTTGAACTCACAGAGATAATGCGACAGCGAGATGACCAACCGTTTGCAATTGCACTTAATAACATGGCATCCGGCCAAATGACGTCTGATGATGTTAGCTTGCTTAGATCTAGAATTTCCGATGAAAGTCAAATTCCAAATGACTCAATTCATCTTTTTACAAGTAATCAGGACACAGATCGGTACAATAGGGAGAAGCTTAACTCTATACCCACTGCTCAATTTCTCTCGGAAGCTTTAGACTCAGTTAAGTCCGCTCAGATAAGCTTAGAGCAGAGGAACATATGTCTGGAACAAGCTAGGTCCCTAAAAACATCTGAGACACAAGGATTGTGTACCTCGCTCACTTTTAAAACCACTGCCAAATATATGATGACGGTCAATGTAGATACATCAGATGGTCTCGTAAACGGAGCCACTGGTGTCCTTAGAGAGATAGGCTTCAGTACGTCCAACACTCCAGATCTTCTTTGGATTTAATTTTTAGATGAAAGCATAGGAGTAAATGCGGGTTCCAAGAGCATATATTGTGAGGAGGCTTCATGGACGCCAATTTCGAAAATTATGAAAAGTTTTCAAATTAATTCTAATCAGGCAACTACAATTGACCGAAAGCTGTTCCCAGTGGTTCCTGCAGAAGCAATAACTATTCATAAAAGTCAAGGAGCTTCGTACAGTAAATTCCAGCATGCAGAGAGCTGCGCTGTATGTAGCCTGTAGTAGAGCCACAACTGCGGCAGGTCTTTTCATTATTGGACCTTCTGTCCCACCAAGATTCGCTCAGGATTCAGCTTCAGAAGCAGAGCTCCGAGAATTGCGTTCCACTAAACTACTGAATACCCATTTCGATTGTTTAATCAATAGTCCGAACCTTCATATTTTTTTCCATAATACGGAAAGTTTACACTGCCACATTAGCGATGTTTGTTCCGATCGTCTAATGCTTAGGTCCTCTCTTCTGTGCTTCGTTGAAGCATCAACATACTCAAATGAGGTTTATGAAACTCCTGGCTTTACCACAGCAGGGAGATTAGATTGCCAGTCAGTAGCTAGCGGAGCCCGACCAAAAAGAGGCATTCTCGTTTTTATTCGAAACGAACTATTTGAGAACGTTAGTCTTTGCTCAAGTGGTCGATTTTTTTCCTATCCCTTAAAGAAGTTTGAAACTGAATTTAAGGAGTTATTTCAGCAACACACATTTTTAAGTAGTAATTGCTTAGTGTTAGGAGATTTTAACTTGTGCCTCCACTTCATCTCTGGCTGCAGTAAGCAAATTTTCGTTTTTTTAGTAGATGCAAAGGGTTTTAGTTCGTTGCTAGATTTGGATTCGTCTACAACCAATAGCAATACGCATATTGATTGGGCGTTTTCAAATATTTTCGATAATCGGGCCACTGCGCGCACACTTGAGACCACATATAGTTACTTATATTTTTATCCATAAACTTAATGTTTAAAGTTTAAGTCTTTTTAAAGACTTGCACTTATAATACTATTGATACTATACTATATAATTATACCATATCCAAATAATAATAATTTAAGTCTTAAGTCTTTTTAAAGATTTTTTCTTAACTTATTATTATTTTTCTTTTTTCACATTTAATTGTATTCTATAAAACGTTCCATTAATATAAATATAAGAATTATACTTTTAAAACAAATAATTTTTATATTTTTATTAATATACGTGCCTTTGTAAAGACCTTTTAATTACTATTTATTTATTGATATTTTTTGATTGATAATAAAGAAACATAATATAAACTTGACTGTTTTTTTATCACTTATTATCATATTATTTTCCAATTAAGTTTTAATTTGAGCGTAACAAATAAAATCTTTTAAATAGTAGAAGTGTTCATCATTTTTAAAAATGCCTCGTCTTAACAGACCCACTGCTTCTCAACGTGCATGAAGGCAAATGTTGAGAAATAGGATAAATAGGGAAAATGAGGTATATGCAGAGGTGGAGAGAGTGGAGAATACAGTATCTCAACGTAGGCGTAGGGAAGACTCGATAGTCAGAAATGCAGAACAGAGCGTCAATACAGTGTCGCGAAGGTCGAGACGCTTGAATCGTCCTGTTCGTGCGATTGAGCAAGAATCTAACTCTCAGTTTCGTTCTCAAAGGCGTCTAAATCCTGCAATTCGCGCAGCTGAACAAGTAGCCGATACTCAGCGACGCTTTCAAATGCGTATAGACCCCGTGATTCTTGAGGTTGAACAAGCAGCCGATACTCGACGTCGTTCTGAAAGGCGACAAAATAGCGAGAATCGAGCCGTGGAGCAGGTCCAAAACACTGCTCAGCATAGGGAAAGACGTTTGGTTCCTGCTCTTCGCGCAGTTGAGCAAGCAGTCGATACTCGGCGCCGTTCTATAAGACGGCGAATCAGCGAGAATCGAGCTGTGGAGCAGGTCCAAAACACTGCTCAGCATAGAGAAAGACGCTTGGATCCCGCATTTCGATCGGGTGAACAAGACGCCGATACTCGACGTCGTTCTGAAAGGCGACAAAACAGCGAGAGTCGGGCTATGGAACAAGAAGCAAATACGCTGCGTCGAGCACTGGCAAGAGGTACACAGGAACGCTTTTTAGAAAGAGAGCGTGATAGGGCTAACAGAGCTAGGGCTAGGGCCGGTAGGGATCGCAGGGCAGTCGAGCAGGCGAGAAATACACTCGCTCGACGAAGCGCACGATTAGCTGCTCGACAAGCAACGATCGATGCAATTAGAAATATAAGTCAAAGAGTTAGTCAGTATAGAAGCCTTGGTGCAAATAGGGAAGCGAAAATCTTCGGAATGCACTTCGAAGTCAGGAGATTAGAGTTGGTATAGCTCAGGATAATAGGACTATTAGAATCAAACCTATTGAAATAGAAGCTCACATAGCTACATTCAATAGGAATCTTAAGCTTGGCCCAGATCAGATTTGCTTTTGTTGCAAAGGATTGTGGTTCCCCAAGCAAATAAGTAAGCTTTCTAGGTCTTATTTGGAAGAACATTGCGAGTTCAGGGAAGAGATATATCAAAATGCAAGACATCTTGCTTTCACTGGTAATCTTTTCAAGTTTTGCAAAACTTGTCACAGCAACATTAAAGCCGACCGAAAGCCCAAAGGGGACATTTCAAATGGCTTAGATTTCCCAGAAATTCATAACTCTTTGAGGGGCCTAACTCCCTTGGAAGAACGACTGATTTCACCTCGCCTTCCATTTATGATTATAAAGTCAATAGGTCATGAGCGTCAAAGTGCCATTAAAGGAGCAGTTGTTAATGTCCCTATTCCAGTAAGCAATATCATGACGTCTCTTCCACGAGCAGAGGTAATTCAGCTCCACCTCAAACGAAGAATGGAATACGGACATGATTTCATGGCAGAAACCATACGACCTGCCAAAATTGCTGACGCTATTAGGTATTTAGCTAATACGGAGCTTTATAGAAAGCACAATGTGTCAGTTACCGAGCAGTGGATCTCTGACTTCACATCCGAAACTGTTCCATTTATAGCATCTCAAGCTGATGTAGCCTTTGTAGAGGGACAGCTAGCCATCCAGCAGGAGGATGAAAACTCGGAGGCGCGTAATTCTGAACAGAACTCAGAAGCCGAAGAACTAAATCCTGGAGGACAAGAAACTTTGCTTGAGAATAACCAGACACATACTGTAGGAATGACGAGAATTACAATAGCTCCAGGTGAGGGCCAAAAGCCTCTCGACGTAATTCTCGATGCTGATTCTGAAGAACTGGCATTCCCTAGCATATATGCTGGCATTAAAAGACCATCTTCAGAAAGTTACTAAACCATAGTTAGATCAGAACTTAGGAATGTAGATAGACGAGGTTGTCGAACTGATAAGTTGTTCTTCAATTATAAGAAGTTGGAATTAATAAAAATTCGAAATAATATTTCAACTTGCTTACGTAAGCGGAGTGCCTCCAGTGCAATTACAGCTGCTAACGTCCTGAATGAAGACTTTATGGGCAACCTCATTTGTCATGATGAGGGCTATAGGATCCTTAGGGATATTCGCACGTCACCTAATCACTGGGAAGATGAAAAGAAAAAGGTCATGGCCATGATTCTCCAATTTGGGCTGCCACCTTTTTTCATAACTTTATCGGCCGCTGAAACTAGGTGGCCAGAACTGTTAGTACTGCTCAAGCGCATTGTAGATTGGGTTAATATAAATGAAGAAGAAGCTTCAAACTTGCAGTTTAGGGAAAAGGCGCACCTTATAAGAACAGACCCAGTGACGTGCGCTAGATATTTTGATTACAGTTATAGGGAAGTTTTAAAACTTATGAAAAAGCCTGGGGGTGTCTTTGAAAGTAATTTCGATACTACCTATTACTGGCGAGTTGAGTTTCAACAGAGAGGTTCGCCTCATATTCACGGCATGTTTTGGCTGAAAGATGCCCCAAAAGTGGATTTAAACAATGAAGAGTCTATGCGTACTGTAATAGCCTTCGTTGATCAGTTTGTAACTGTGGATGTTACAAACCCAAATTTGGCTCCGTATATTGAATACCAAAAGCATAAGCACGGGCATTCGTGTCTTAGAAAAGTGCGGGGACAATCCATTTGTCGTTTCGGTATTCCATACCCTCCAATGCCCCGGACGGAAATATTAAATCCACTTCCCGAAGCAACTCAAAATTCTCTTCATCACGAAAACTTTAAAAAAACTCGAGATTTTCTACTTCGCAATCATGCAGATGACATGATTAGCCATTTAAGCATATTTGAAAATTTTCTTTCTCACAACCATGTGAGCCTCAGTTACGAGGACTACATTTATGCTATTAGGTGTAGTTTGAAAAAACCACAGATTTTTCTGAAGAGAACATTTGCAGAAATTCAAGTAAATGCTTATAATAAACACATTCTTTCTATGCAAAGGACAAATATGGATATCCAGTTAATTTTGGACCCTTTTGCTTGCTGTAGCTTTATTATTAATTATATTAACATATCCCAACGGGGTATTTCGAAGTTAATGCGAGAAGCAGCTAATGACATTAGAAGAGGCAATTCAAGCATTCGACAAAAGCTACAGTATCTCAGTTACAAGTTTATTTCAGGCACTGAGATATCTGCTCAGGAAGCCGTGTATTGTTGTCTGGGAATGGCGTTGTCCGAAGCAAGTAATAAGTGCGTTCATATCAACACCTTCCCTCCAGAACAACGAGTTCGTATGCTTAGACCTACACGCGACCTTCAAAATATGCCTCAGAATTCAACTGACATATTTCTGAAAGGATTGCTGGATAGATACGAACAAAGACCAGATGTCCATGAAGGCCCGTGTTTAGCCGATTTTTCAGCAAATTATGAGTTTTCTAAAAGCCGTAGAAATACTCGTCAGAGGGCAAATAGTGACGATGACACTGAAGAAGGCAATGACGTTTTAGGAGATATATCTTTTCCGCTCCGAGATGGAAGCGGCTTTATTAGGGAAAGAAATAGGGCTAGTATTATTAGGTATAGGAAATTTAATATTAATACAGATAGGACTAACTATTTTAGAACACTAGTAATGCTCTTTTCTCCGTGGAGAAACGAACAGGTAGATTTGATTCAAAGAAATTGCGAGGAATTTTACAATGAGAATGAGGAGGCTATTAAAGCCAACTTTGAAAAGTATAATGCCATAGATAGTTTAGAAGACGCGCTTAGAAGGGCCATGGAAGCCGATAATATAGAAGAAAATGAAGAAGAGGAGGCCGAACCTAATGAGGAGTTTAGGGCATTAGCAATTCCTGAAATATCTTCTCAAATGAATGTTTTAAGTTTATGTTTTTGTTAGATGTTTTTGTTAGATGTTGATCCGGATAGCAATATCCGGGTAATAAAGCTTCCGCCACTTATATCCCCTTTAAACTTAGCCAATTTAGTTAGATCTCTAAATTTGGAGCAAAAAACTTTCCTTACTCATGTCTTGCATAATGCAAGGACAAATCGAACCTTTTATGAGTTCGTAGGTGGCGGAGCAGGTGTCGGCAAAAGCAGATTAATATCAACATTATTTCAGTCCCTTTCCAAGGAGTATAATGGTAGAGTAGGATGCGACCCAACTTCGGTAAAAATTTTACTGTGTGCTCCCACAGGCAAAGCTGCTTTCGGAATCGGAGGATCCACTCTTCATTCCATGTTCTCTCTCCCTGTAAATCAGGCTGGGTCCGCATTTAGAAGTTTAAGTCCTGATTTGTTGAATACACTTCGTTCAAGATTTATTGATCTTAAAATTCTTATAATAGACGAAATTTCTATGGTCGGTGCAACAATGTTTTCTCATTTGGACTCTCGCCTAAAGCAAATTTTTTCTAATGTTGAAACTCCTTTCGGAGGTATTTCGGTTATCGTGTTCGGCGATCTTAGACAATTGCGGCCCGTATGTGATCGCTGGATTTTTCAGGCCCCGTCGCATGATCCATACAGCGATATATTTGAATCGTATCTGTGGAGTCCTTTTAGGTTTTTTGAACTCACAGAGATAATGCGACAGCGAGATGACCAACCGTTTGCAATTGCACTTAATAACATGGCATCCGGCCAAATGACGTCTGATGATGTTAGCTTGCTTAGATCTAGAATTTCCGATGAAAGTCAAATTCCAAATGACTCAATTCATCTTTTTACAAGTAATCAGGACACAGATCGGTACAATAGGGAGAAGCTTAACTCTATACCCACTGCTCAATTTCTCTCGGAAGCTTTAGACTCAGTTAAGTCCGCTCAGATAAGCTTAGAGCAGAGGAACATATGTCTGGAACAAGCTAGGTCCCTAAAAACATCTGAGACACAAGGATTGTGTACCTCGCTCACTTTTAAAACCACTGCCAAATATATGATGACGGTCAATGTAGATACATCAGATGGTCTCGTAAACGGAGCCACTGGTGTCCTTAGAGAGATAGGCTTCAGTACGTCCAACACTCCAGATCTTCTTTGGATACAATTTTTAGATGAAAGCATAGGAGTAAATGCGCGTTCCAAGCGCAGACATTGTGAGGAGGCTTCATGGACGCCGATTTCGAAAATTATAAAAAGTTTTCAAATTAATTCTAATCAGGCAACTACAATTGACCGAAAGCAGTTTCCAGTGGTTCCTGCAGAAGCAATTACTATTCATAAAAGTCAAGGAGCTACGTACAGTAAAGTGGTCGTTCACACTAACTCCAGCATGCAGAGAGCTGCGCTGTATGTAGCCTGTAGTAGAGCCACAAGTGCGGCAGGTCTTTTCATTATTGGACCTTTTGTCCCCCCAAGATCCGCTCAGGATTCAGCTTCAGAAGCAGAGCTCCGAGAATTGCGGTCCACTAAGCTACTGAATACCCATTTCGATTGTTTAATCAATAGTCCGAACCTTCATATTTTTTTCCATAATACGGAAAGTTTACACTG
The DNA here is from genome assembly GCF_016746365.2 of Drosophila yakuba. Classification (NCBI taxonomy): domain Eukaryota; kingdom Metazoa; phylum Arthropoda; class Insecta; order Diptera; family Drosophilidae; genus Drosophila; species Drosophila yakuba. The sequence continues at coordinate 23,608,473 of NC_052526.2, forward strand.
CCACATTAGCGATGTTTGTTCCGATCGTCTAATGCTTAGGTCTTCTCTTTTGTGCTTCGTTGAAGCATCAACATACTCGAATGAGGTTTATGAAATTCCTGGCTTTACCACAGCAGTGAGATTAGATTGCCAGTCAGTAGCTAGCGGAGCCCGACCAAAAAGAGGCATTCTCGTTTTTATTCGAAACGAACTATTTGAGAATGTTAGTCTTTGCTTAAGTGGTCGATTTTATTCAAATCGTTCAAATTTAGCCTCTCCAGTGTTTGAGTTTGCTATTCTCAAGTACCGATCTTTAGGGATTCTTGTTTTATATAAAAGTCCGACCTACCCCTTAATAAAGTTTGAAACTGAATTTAAGGAGTTATTTCAGCAGCACACATTTTTAAATAGTAATTGTTTAGTTTTAGGAGATTTTAACTTGTGCCTCCACTCCATCTCTGGCTGCTGCAAGAAAATTTTCGATTTTTTAGTAGATGTAAAGGGTTTTAGTTCGTTGCTAGATTTGAATTCTTCTACAACCAATAGCAACACGCATATTGATTGGGCGTTTTCAAATATTTTTGATAATCGGGCCACTGCGCGCACATTTGAGACCACATATAGTTACCACAGTGGTATATTAGTAAGCGTTAGGGAGGCAGATTAGGTTTGGTAGTTTTTTATATAAACTAAATAGGTATATATTTTTAAATTATTTTAGTTATTTAGTTATTAGATGTTTTCATTATTAAATTAAAAAAAAAAAACAATAAAAGGCTAAAAAAATAATTTATATTTTTAAATAAGTATGAGATTTTATTTATTTTTTAGTTTTTAGATGTATTTATTATTAAATTTAAAAAAAGCGCAACAAAATAAATAACAACAAAAAAAGTCTACAAAAATAATTAATATTTTAAAATAAGTCTAATAATTTAATTTAATTAAAAAAAAAACAAAAAAAAACAAAAAACCTTAAAAAAATAATTAATATTTTTAAATAAGTTTGCTAATTTAATTTAATTGTATAATTCATTTTTTAATTATTAAATTTAATACTAACAATATCTATGCCTCCGTATGCTACGGACAAACAAAATTTTTGGGGAACATGGAGTTTTATAAATTTTCCAAAGTTTAAAAACTCAAGTCGACTCGTAGGTCCCCAAAATTGATTTTGGTTTAAGCGACCCCGTTGTAACTCAACGGCCTCCACGTGGTGTTCCCTGGGTACCGATTTCTAAATTTTAATCGGAAGCTAATTCGAGCGGCGAAAAGTTTCGTACATATATGAAGGCATATTTATTGTTTTTTAAATGTAGCTGCTGAGTAACGGGTATCTAATAGTCGGGGAACTCGACTATAGCGTTCTCTCTTGTTTTATTTACAATTTCGGTATAAAGAATGTGAGACCTACTACGAATTACTCTCTGTGAGCCATAAAATGTCTTTTTATACTTAATACATTCAATATAATCTACATGATTCAGCCTCTTAATAACAGATTTTTTTACACCTTTAATTTTTTTTATACATTCGGGGTCATATACTTCTCCATCAACTAAACAAGAGTATGCCTTAGCCTTAAGTCCCGCAAAAGAGGTCATAACCTTACCGGTATGTTCATCTTTCATTTTTCCTGGTTCTTTATTATTAGCCTGTATTATATTAAATTGGTTTTCTTGCTTATAGTTAGAAGTATCAAAGCGTTGTGGGTTGTTTTTTATAGTTTGATAGATAAAAATCTTCTTCTGAAGATAGTATAAATGAATCTGTATATCCATATATATTATTTTCGTAGAGGGACTTTTAATTAAAAGGAAGTCATAATAAAATTCATACATTAGCCATTTTGGGGTTCTAAAACCGTTACGCGAGAATTTTGTTTCGATTGATAATGTTTTACTAAAGCTACTTGACGACGCTTTGCTACATTCTCCATTGTTTTTCCGTAAACAGCATTATTCATTAGCTTAATAAAATTTTTTTCAAAATCATTTTCAGCCAATTTTCTCTGCTCTGTGTTTAGGTCGATATAAGGCTTCAGCCAGCATTATTGCGTAAAGGACAAAACTCGGTGTACCTTTCTTACAATAAGACCATGCTCTAAACAAAGTTGAAGCTGTTTTAAGTAAATAATGTATTCACTTTTATTAGTTAAATCAGCTATAAGCTTTCTTTGCTTGCCCCCGGGTGGAATATTATTTTCAGGACAGAATGGTAAATAATTATGTAAATCATGCTTATCGGCAGGATACTCCAGATCAACTTCTAGCATATACCCTATACTACCATCACATGCTATATTTTTATAGTCGAATGAATCAACTTCTTCTTTATCCAAAAACTGAAACCCTGATAGTGGTAAGGGTTGACTTATAGCCCACCCATATAAATTATTGGCATCAATATAACTTAAAAAATTGTTTGGGTTTTTTGGATCGAAGTTTTTTAAGTATTTATTATTTGCTATAGAAATGCGCTGAGTGCATTGAGTCAACCCTCCCCGAATTGCTCTTTTTAAAAAATTATACATATCACCATCACTTATTAGTTCTAAATTTACATTAGTGAACTTAAGCATAGCATCCCATGATATTGATGGCGCAGTAACATAATTAATGGGATCTAACATAAATTTTTTTGCAAATTTTCCTAAAATTTTCAAACATATCTGCTAAAATTAAAACGTTGCTTTTTAAATATAGTTTTAAATAGTTTTTTATAGTTATACAGTTAAATGTCTCCCATACTTTCTGTGCGAAATTAAAGTTATCTATACTACAATTTTCTTCACTAAGATAATTATAAAAACTATCAATGCCTGGAAGTTGGGTATCATTAAACTTTTCAAAACTATCTAAGTAGTCATAGGGAAACACCCCCTTTCTCCTCATTTGCTTAAATTTTTCTCCTTGAAATTTCGTACTTAGAATTTTAAAATCTTTATCTTCCATATAGCTTGATAGTTTATCTAAACTTGAATTTAAAAATCGGACTGAATCTATGTATCTTATTTTGTATCTGCTTGTAGCATTGTTTTTTATAGTTTGCGTAAGTGCTATATAGAGCTCTTTATTGCAAGGTATGGGACTTAAGTCCCCCTATCATATTTAGATAAATTATGGAACACTACAGGAAAGAAAGGGTCACTTAATCTAAACTTAGGCTTACAATTTCTATGGATAGGACCTACGTATTCTCCAGAATATTGATCAAAGAATTTGTCCAGGTCGCTCGCATTTATTTCTTTCTCGCATATTTGTAATACAGGCTTAAAGTTTTTTCTTTAAGAGTTTTACAAAATGTTTGTATGCAATCAACGCCTATAAACTGCCACGCCGACACTTTTGAAAATTTGTTTGATATTTTTCACCCTTGTAGTCTACGAGTACAACTTGCACTGCGTCTTTGTCTCTAGAATCTGCCTGTCTAATCTCAACATTCTAGCTTTTAGACCATTTACTTTAAATGGTCGGAAACATACTGTTACATACATTCAAAAAAATTTAGTATACCCTTTTCCTCTTACTCATCTAGTAATGGGTATATAACTGGATCCGCGGCTATAATTATAGGTAGTCGCAAAGGACACTGTTTAATGAAAAGCAGTAGAAAGTCAGCAGAAAAGCAGCAGAATACCAGCAGAAAACCAGCACAATACTAGTAGAAAAATCAGCAGAAGATTAAGCAGTTCAACATTAACATTACAGCAGGAGCTGAAGAGTACATGACGCGCTATGACATTGGGTGAAAAAAGGGGTGTCAACGCGGAAGCAAGAAGAAGGGAGATATCAGAAGAAGGAGGAATCAGGAGAGACAAAAAGTGACGCCGAAGCAGAAAAAGTGCAGAAAGTAGAAATAGCCGAACAATCTTGTTACATTTCCAACAATATATTAATACTTATATTTTATAATAATAAGCTATGTGGGCTATATATTAAAATTATCTATTATTTGGTAGAGAAAGCAAGGTTTAAATTCCACCAAATACCTTACTACCGTTTAGTTTTTCTGCAGTCTGTAAAATTTTTCTGTTTCAATTTGCGAGTTTCGTTTTTTTCAGTTTTCTTCTTTTATCCCTCTCGGTATTGTGCTAAAAGTATTCACTATCGCGATTTCTAATTTAACACAAGTGTTAAAAAATGATTTAATTGCGTATAAAAACGGACCAATTAAAGGCAGTATAATATTATTTAACCTTAGAATGCTTGCAGAAACACACTTTTAGGACTTGTTACATAACATAGTTTAAATAATCGACCAAGAGAGTTTCGCATATAATTAATATACGACAACGATAAATCGAGCGTGCTGACGATTAAGTCATGTTGTGCTACAGGGAGAAGGATATTAGATTTTTCTTCTGTGGACCATGTAGCGCCAGGTTTATTAAAATAGCCTGGAACTACAAATTGGTCCCTATCGGACAGTCTATTTAGCTATTCTGGGAATCCAGAAGACCGCGGAATATAAGAGCACGTCATGTAAACAAAAGAATAGTAAGACAGCTTTACGCAAAAAGTACCTCCTCTAACCTCAATTAAGACTACGCATCCACGGAGTAAGTATATCAGCCTTTAACCAAGGGTCTGTAAACACAACGATATGGGATGCAAAGGAAAGGCTATCAGAATACTATTATGTTAGCTTGCGGAGCAAGCTTCTTGCATTTTCATAGGAATTTTTTTGGCTTTAGTCGGTGAACTTGACTATACCATTCCTTCTTGTTGATCTCAGCTTCGAACTTCTTAGCCACTAAACTGTCCCTCCAAAAATCAAATCAAAAATCAAAAGGATAAAAGTAGCTTATTAGGATGAAAGATTAAATGTCTCCAGCGTAAGAAAAGTTAACATTTTAAAAGTTAAAATTTCGGCTTTTGTTTTTTCTTATATAGAAGACAATACATAAGTTAAAGTTTGATCAGAAGAAAGCCGAGATACGAAAATTTGTTTCTTATGTGAAACCACCGAGAGCAGTGCCCACTTGTACTCATTTTTCCTTTGTGGTGGTAATCTTTAGCAATCCTAGTTTGGACTCCCTCCACATACAAATGCTTGGATTTTTCCGTATCTTTTTTTAGTTACCGATATTAGGATCTTTGGGATTTGCTACGATCGACAACTGAACAGCGCGCTGCAGAGCGTTCCTCTTAGGCAGCATACCACCAGCGGATTTCTTGCGCGGAAAGGAGATTATCAGCTCGATGAAAACTATTTTTAGCCACGCCAAAACTGCTGATCAGTCCTTTCAAGCCACCTTTAGTTTGGCGCATAAACTTTTTCATCTCGTTTGCAATACCTAGGGAAGCATCACAACAGTATTTTGGATTTGGGGTCTTATCTAGGTCATCACTTGTTCGGCCGCACTTAGGTGCATAATTTTCTCACACAGCCAAGTAGTAATTTTTGCCTGTTCAGCTCTTATTACCTGACGGCATTTGTTTTGGATGTACACAACATGTGTGTTTTATTACATTGCTTGTAAAGATACAGATAGAGTTGTCGCGGAACGGTTTAGGGCTATCGATAGTTAGTCAAGTTGCATTTTAAGGCCGCCAGAACTCAGAGATATTTGTGTCAGGAATCTCGTGAATGTGTAATTCGGGCACACTAAATCATGTAAAGTTATGCTTAATTTTGGCGGATAGTATTACTACGATTTGAGCATCACACTGAGTGGGAAGGGAAACTGCGGTATGTAAGATAAAGACTGTATTGCAGGTTAAGTTAACCATTGTATATCCCACAGAATAAAACATAAGACCCAAATACTCTGTTTGTTATCGAACACGAGGTGTTTTCTTGGGCGTTAAGTTGCAATGCACCCCGTGATAGTTCGAGCGTCGTCATTTTCTTTTATTCGCACTCTGCATTCGCAAGGTGCATTGGATTTGCACTCTGCGAGAAGATGCCAATGAAGCATTCGCCCCGGCGGAGCCCCAGACTGGATGTCGGGGGTGCTCCCGCAACTGCGACCACCACGGCCACAGCAACTGGCAAGCCGGCCAGCTCTGCGAGTGTGGCTGGTGATCGGCAGCGGCCACAGACTCCGAAGGAAAGTGGAGTAGCCGCCAGTGAAGCGGCAAGTAACCTGCAGCCCGCAGCTACGGGGCAGCTTACGGACTCCACGACTGTACAAGTGGCGGCCCTCATGGAAAGGATCGCACATCTAGAGTCGGAGCTGGTGAAGGCAAGGGCAAATGAAGGGCATGCAGAGGCCGCCAGGGATCCCGTTGGAGTCGGGGCACGCGGCGTTGGAGTGAGCGGTACGGCGAATACACCGCCATGTTTGAGTGAAACGGTGCCATGTCTGAGAGCAGCACCACGGCAGGGCTCGAGTGAGAGCCTGCCCAGGCAGATTATGAGTGACAATCTGCAACCGGAGCTTGGAGTGACGCCATCTTTGGATGCGCAGTTGCCGGCACAATTGAGTGCAAGTTTGCCGCCACAATTGAGTGGAAATTTGGCGCCGACGCTTGGCGGCCATTGGGCAAACGGGCAACCTGTCACACGGAGTTGTACAACAACAACAGTGAGCTATTCTCCGCCATTTTGTGTTACCGCCACGGCGCAGCCTGAACGAGGTTATGTTCACCCGCCACGGGAGCCAACACACAATTTGGAGGTATCAACGCCATCGCCCCTATCATATGGAATGGCGCCGACGAGCATACCTGGATGGACGCCACGCAGACTGCCTGATCTTCCCGAGTTTGAGGGTCAGCCAGAGGAATGGCCAATATTCTTGTGCGCGTTCACGGAGACAACGGCAGCTTACCAGTGTACAGATTTGGAGAATAACCAGAGGCTAGTGAAAGCCCTGAAGGGTGAAGCCCGAGCAGCTGTGAAGTCGCTGCTCATCCACCCCAGCAATGTGCAAGCTGTTATGGAGCAGCTACGATTCCGGTATGGACGTCCGGAGCTTTTGATCCGTAGCCAACTGGAGAGCGTGCGCGATGTGCAGCCAATACAGGAGGCCAACATCGCAAGGATCGTGCCGTTCGCCACAAGGGTGAGCAACCTGGCAGCGTTCCTGCAGTCAACCACGACCGGCAGCCAGCACTTAGGGAATCCAACCCTAATGGAGGAGCTGATCGCCAAGTTGCCTGTGAGCAAGAGGTTGGACTGGGCGAAGCACGCGGCTACGATACAGCCATATCCGACAGTGGTGCATCTAAGCGAGTGGCTTCATGAATTCGCTAAATTGGTGTGCACTGTCACGGACGTCGGAATCAAGGAGCACCCGAGACGAAGGGTATTGCACGCGAATAGTGTTCGCGAGGAGGAGCGGTATGCAGACCGCCCCAGATGTTGCCCCTCGTGTGAGGGACAACACAGCATCAAGGACTGCAAGGAATTCAACCGAGCTTCTACAACGAGGCGGATCGAGTCCGCGAAGAGGTTGAGGTTATGTTTTTCGTGTCTGGAGTATGGACATATGGCCCGGTTCTGCACGAAGGATCGAGGATGCAACGTCTACGGATGCCGGATGAGGCATCATTACCTACTCCATGACCCAGCTGGACATCCCAGACGACCGCCAGTCGCAGATGGAGGCCGCAGGAGGGATCAGCGGAGCAGTCAAGACCGGCAGCTGTACAGAGACAGCGGCCGACGGATACGAATGCCACAGTCAGTGGATTCCAACGAGAAGAGCCTGCCTACGTCAGCTGCAGTTATAGACGCGGGACGTAAGGAGGATGAGAGGCGATCGACATGCGACCGCCAGGAATTATCGCACCGGAACTTGAGTTGTGTCGATTCGGATGGAGGTCACCTGCTGTTCCGGATTTTGCCCGTGACGTTGTACGGGGAGAATACGCAGGTCGACACCTACGCACTGCTGGATGAAGGTTCGTCCGTCACGCTCATTGACGACGAGCTCATCCGCAGCCTGAACCTGAGAGGCGAGAGTCGACAACTAAATGTGCAATGGTTCGGCGGAAAATCCGTCAAAGAGCACACAAGGATGGTTAGCCTGCAGATCAGCGCAGCGGGCAAGCCGAAGCGCCATGCGCTGAAGAATGTGTACGGAGTAGCAAACCTGAGTCTCCCGATGCAGAGCTTGCGTCGAGAGGATGTGAAGGCAGCGGGCGCGAGTGTGCGTCTGCCTGTAAAGCCGTACAACAATGCGGCGCCAAGGATCCTAATTGGATTGGATCATGCGCACCTAGGAATACCCTTCAGAACCAGGAGCTATGGATCTGGAGGGCCATACGCAGCAGCCACGCCACTTGGGTGGGTGGTATATGGACCGGTGAAAGGAAAGGCAAGTTCACCGCTTCAGAGATCGTGCTTCCTAGCCGTGCCACAGGATAATCTTCTGGAGAAGATGGTCAGCGATTACTTCGAGATCGAGAGTTTCGGAGTGAAGCCGGCACAGCCAGTCGCAGCTGGCGGAGTGGAGCTGGCGCCGTCAGTCGCAGATGACGGCAACGCACGAGCCCTGAGTATCCTGGAGGAGACGACTAAGCGAGTAGGCCGACGATACGAGACTGGGCTGCTATGGAGAGACGACGAGGTGAGACTGCCAGAGAGCTACAGTATGGCACTCAACAGACTTGTCAACATTGAGCGGAAAATGAAGCGCGATGTGGACTTCGCGCGGGCCTACAAAGGAATTATGGACGATTACGTCAAGAAGGGTTACGCACGACGACTGGAGCCCCAGGAAGTCCAGAGGTCCCAGGAAGGCAAGGTATGGTACCTGCCGCACTTCGGAGTAGAGAACCCGAACAAGCCTGGAAAAATCCGGCTGGTCTTCGACGCGGCTGCCAAGGTGAACGGAGTGTCCCTGAACTCAGCGCTGATGAAAGGCCCACAGCGCTACAAACCCCTCCCAGCGGTGCTCTTCCATTTCCGGGAAGGAGCAGTTGGGGTTTGTGCCGACATCAAGGAGATGTTTCATCAGGTATTGATGCAGCCAAAGGACAGATGTGCCCAGAGGTTCCTATGGAGGAACGGAGAAGATCGTCGGGAGCCCGACATATACGAGATGCAGGTGATGACGTTTGGAGCGGCCTGCTCACCATGCTCGGCGGATTATGTGAAGACCGTGAATGCTTCGCAGTATAGCAGCACGGATCCGCGAGCAGTCCTGGCGATCAACGAGTATCACTACGTGGATGACTACGTCGACAGTTTCCCCAGTGAAGAAGAAGCTATCGCCGTCTCGTCACGGGTGAGAGATATACATGCAGAAGCTGGTTTTAATTTGTGTCGATTTACTTCCAGTTCGGCAAGTGTGGTCAGAGCGTTGAACCCACTTGAATCCATCGCTAGCGTTAGATGGACCGAAGCTGAGGAGAAGGTACTAGGAATGTACTGGCAGCCAGCTACAGATGACTTCAAGTTCGGCGTCAAATACCATCGAGTCCCAAGAAGTGTGATGACAGGAGAACGCGTCCCCACGAAGAGGGAGTTCCTGAGCCTGGTCATGTCCACGTTCGACCCGATTGGGTTTTTGAGCTGCTACATGGTGACCGCTAAAGTACTAATGCGAGAGATTTGGCGGAGAGGAGTCGGCTGGGACGAGCCGCTACCAGACACGTTGGCCGCAGCCTTTGAGAGCTGGCGGCAAGGGATGAAGAAGATCGAAGAATTCCGATGTCCACGCTACTATTTCGGCGATGGACGAGTGCGGACACTACAGCTGCATATCTTCGTGGATTCAAGCCAGTCGGCGTTCGCAGCAGCGGCCTATTGGCGGGCCACATACGCAAGCGGAGATGTGCAGGCGCATTTCATATGTTCGAAGACGAAGTGCGCTCCGATGAGGACTATGTCAATCCCGCGACTGGAACTTCAAGCAGCAGTATTAGGAACGAGACTGATGGACACCGTCAAGCAAGAGCACGGTGTGGCGATCAGCAGCTGCGTACTATGGACGGATTCTAAGACTGTGCTGCACTGGATAAGCAGCACCCACCGGAGATACAAGCAATTCGTCGGAAACCGGGTGGCAGAGATCTTAGAATCCACGGAGGCGTCCCAATGGAGATGGATTCCGTCTGCCGAAAACGTGGCAGATGACGCGACAAGGCGAGTGCGTGGACCTGTCCATTGGATCGCGGTGGCTGAGTGGTCCACCATTCTTACGAGGATCAGAAGAAAGCTGGCCGAGATCGCGCGAGGACTGGAATCCCCCGACGCCAGATGAAGAGGAGATGAAATGTGAGTTTGCCCTAGTCATGGCGAACTTTATATCGTTACAGAGATTTTCAAGTTACAACCGATTGGTGAGGAGCACCGCATGGGTGCTCAGATTTATTCGACGATGTCGTGGACTACGTAGCGTTCGAGAGGACCACGGACTGACGTCGATGGAGTGCGCTGAGGCAGAGCGCACACTGATAAGGCAATCACAGCGAGAAGCGTTTGCCGTGGACAGCCATGGAAAGGCCGCCAAGGGCAGCCGACTGTATGGGTTGTCACCGTACTTCGACAAGGACGGAGTGATGAGAGCCAGCGGAAGGATCGACGACGCGGCGTGTGTGCCATACAGCGCGCGACGGCCGATCATACTGTCTCACGAAGAGGCACTGGCGGAGATGATCGTGCAGCATCACCACGAGAAGATGTGCCACCAAAACGTGGAGGCAACTATTGGAGCGATCCGGCAGAAGTTCTGGATTACGAACTTAAGGAGGCTGCTACGGAAGGTGATGAGCAACTGCAATGTATGCAAGCTGCGGAAGGCGCGGCCTACGCAGCCAGAGATGGGTCCCCTGCCAGAGGACCGGCTGGAAGCCAACGGATGGCCATTTAAGTATACCGGCCTGGACTATTTTGGACCGCTATTTATGACTGTTGGACGTCACACAGAGAAAAGGTGGGTGGCATTGTTTACGTGTCTAACCACAAGGGCTATCCACTTGGAGATGGCCCACGATTTGTCTACAGATTCCTGTATAATCGCCATGAGGAACTTCATGAGCCGCCGTGGACCGGTGGTCAGGATAAGGAGCGACAACGGGAAGAACTTCGTTGGAGCCGACAGAGAGGCCAGGAAGTTCAGCGAAGTGTTTGAGCCTGCAAAGATCCAGGGCGAGCTGTCGTCCAAAGGAATCGAATGGATCTTCAATTGCCCGGCGAACCCAGCTGAGGGAGGCGCCTGGGAAAGGATGGTGCAGTGCGTGAAGAAGGTGCTGGCGCACACAATGAAGGAGCTCGCGCCCAAGGAGCACGTACTGGAGAACCTGTTGATTGAGGCGGAGAGTATAGTGAACTCTCGTCCGCTCACTCATCTACCAGTGACGGTGGACCAGGAGGCTCCACTGACACCCAACGATCTGCTGAAAGGAGTACCCGATGTTCCGGATCTTCCCAAGGATAATGGACAGGAGTCCAACGGATGCGCTACCAGGAAGCAGTGGCGCATAGCGAGAATGATGCGGGATCGATTCTGGAAGAGATGGGTGCATGAGTACCTGCCAACGCTTGTGCGCAGGGAGAGATGGTGCAAGCATGTCGAGCCCATTCGTCGAGGAGACCTGGTGTTCATATGTGATCCGGCCATACCACGAAGAGAGTGGAAGCGAGGCGTCGTGGAAGAGGTGTTCACCGGAAGAGATGGAATCCCTCGTCGAGCGGCGGTGCGGACTAACGATCGAGCCAAGACGATGATGCGTCCCGCTTCGAGGCTAGCTGTCCTGGACGTGGTGAAGGCGAGTGCTTCACGGGGGTGGGGATGTCGCGGAACGGTTTAGGGCTATCGATAGTTAGTCAAGTTGCATTTTAGAGCCGCCAGAACTTAGAGATATTTGTGTCAGGAATCTCGTGAATGTGTAATTCGGGCACACTAAATCATGTAAAGTTATGCTTAATTTTGGCGGATAGTATTACTACGATTTGAGCATCACACTGAGTGGGAAGGGAAACTGCGGTATGTAAGATAAAGACTGTATTGCAGGTTAAGTTAACCATTGTATATCCCACAGAATAAAACATAAGACCCAAATACTCTGTTTGTTATCGAACACGAGGTGTTTTCTTGGGCGTTAAGTTGCAATGCACCCCGTGATAGTTCGAGCGTCGTCAAGAGTCATTAATGAATCTATTAAAACCACCGCTGGTTTTGGCAATAGCAAATATAAATGTGGAGGGCAGATAAACCCATGACCGTTTGCGTTGATGTCTTTAAATAATTACCATGTATGCACGTATCGGGCGACATGTCGTGTTGGTATCGATTAGAAAACCCCTGAACGCAACTACAAATCAACAGTAGAGCCGTATGCTAAAGCTATGTAAGAAGGAAACGGAGCTCCTATGTAAACACCCAGAACTCTAATGCAAGTCCTGAATTAACTTGGTCAGGATGTGGTTGTTATCGAACTCTCGCTAGGGGATTCGATCTAGTGTGAAAAGAACCTAAATATATGTTACGAAAAAATCGAGTTTTCTTAACTGGGCGATTCTTTATTATTAAAGGAAATTTGCTTACCATATGACCTTTGTCTACATGCACATGTCCCAATGTTTTAATGTGAATCTTAATTTCAACCTTAGTGGCACACTTTCCTGGATTGGCGGATATCCCTTGAATTCGAACTTCATTTCTGTTCTTACATAATTCCACTTCAGAGATTTCAATTAATGGAGTTCAATAAAATGATTGTATTAATAATCATTTAAAGGAGTTTTTTTTATATAAGAAGGACGGTTGGATCGCATTCTACTTCTTAAGGTATTTACTAAGTTCATTTGATAGAGGTTTATAAGATAACCTAAAGGATTTTTTGAAGGCTATCTACCAATTTGTATGTACGTTTTTAACCGATTATAAATATGTAAGTACAAAACTCTGACAACAAAATAATATTGACTTCCCCACGTTGGCCGGGAAGATATACATATGCTGGATAAAAACCGCTTCCTGAATTAATTTTCCCGGTACAAAAGCTTATTTAAAGTATATATAAAGTTACGAGTAAGGGCTTAAAATTGAGCAGTTTGTAAACAGTAACTGCGAAAACTAAATAACATTTTTGAAAAATTGTGGTTGTTGCGGATTCTAGTTCTCAAAATTTAATGATTTTAAACCTGAAATTACGTATAGTCATAAAACTGGTGTATAAATTAATATGTTCCTCCGTCGTGGTTGGTCCTATGGCCTCCTGACGTGTGGATATTCCTTCCCGTGGGATCCGGTACGATGCTGCCACCAGGGATTTATATCTTACGAAGTTTAGGTTGGAGGGCGTGACTTTGCCCTCTTTGTCGATCGCTGGCCTTTTGGCTCAGCGAGAGTATTCAAATAATAAAATGATATTTTACGGCTGCGTGCCGGAGTGAATAGCTGCTCTTTATTAAAGCTCTGGCTTAAGACTGAATACAAAAAGAATATGAAAGTGTGGATCTACTCTGGCTCCAATACATCACGCCATAAACCCATGGTCGGCAAGCCGACTCAGCATTTATGCAACATAGCTCGGTACCCCGGATAAGGGGTGTCCGTTTGCTGTTGCTGACCTTTCGTAGCGCGGAGCGCTGAACTCGGTTGGGGCGCGTCAGCATTGTTTATATGAAGTACTAGTGTTTGTGTATTGGTGACAAAAGTGTTGGTACTCTTAGTTGTTAACTACTCCCCCTCTAAGATTATGACCGTCCTCGGTTATATTGAGTTTATCGATGGTTTGTTGAATCTCAGCGGAGGCTCGCCTTCTCCTTAATGCCAGAAAAAGGATGAGTGAACCAATCAGACCAATGTTAATGACTACTCCAGCCGCGAACCAAAGTTTGGGGGGGCCCGCGGCGTCAACCTCGTCTTTGAACCCTTGGATAAAGCGCAGGTTATCGTTGTTCATGCGGTGTAGCAAGGGCATGCTCAGTGCCTGGTCATGGCCGACGATGTAGCGGCGATCTTGCTACGCCAGGCTGCTTGTCTATTGTTTTCCGGAAGTTTACGAACTCCGTTCCGTTGATGGTAGCTGATCGTTCGAATGTCACAAGATGTGTTCCTTTGACGAGCACCTCTGGACCGCCGTCCGTGCTGATGCGAGCTGTTGCCTCATTGATGATAACTATGCCGTCATCTATTGGCATTACTGCCCTAAGGTGACTGGGTTGCGTGTGGCATTGGGCTGTATTTCCCGCATGGAGTGAGCGGGCGCAGGTTTCGCGTCGGGATCGCTCGCAGAAAGTGCTGTGAGTGGTTTCCATGCACTCGGTGAGCGAAAAGGTGTCTTCCTCGCACTCTGCTAAGGTGTCTTCATCGAGTCGCAGGATTGTCTGATAGTGTGATACGGGGTATATGAGAACCTTCTTACATCTGACCTTCACCCTAGGATAGGCTATTAGTATGTGAATAATGCTGTCGGACTGAAGAACCCTAATCTTAGAGGCTTCTAATAAGCTAACTATTGGAGTGTCTTGTTCAATTAATGAGCTCAAATCGGCATGATTAAGGATTGTGGGATTTACTATGTTAGCTTTAGCCAATGTGATTGTGAGAATTACATTTTGGATCTCTGTTGTCAGCATTCTATTTCTCGCTAGTAATGCCTCATACAAATGCGGGGTGTTGACCAAGTCGTTGTTTCGGGCTTTAATAATTTTGTTCACGGTGTCGGTCAGTTTGTTTATTTGTATTTGGGTTTCGGAATTTATATTAATTTGCCTGGAGTTGGAATCTATTAGCTGGGCTTCGGTCATTTTGATCTTTAGAAAATCTGAGGCGTCGGGAGTTCCTGCAACTACCTTAAGAGCTGTACCTAAAAAGTCTAAGCTTCTAGCGATACGGTGGTGTATTTTTAAAACGGACAACAAGTTTATAATGTGATCTGTATCCACGTCTAACAACTTGCGCATATGCGATTGTGGAAAGGAAGCGGACAATTTCTTTGTTTCATCTACCATGTAAATATAATCAGACAGGTTGCTCGAATGCCTCAGGCAATTACGATGCTCGAACACCAATACATCTCCATCTACGACGGGAATGTATTTGGCGTGGGAAAAGTCGGTAATCTGAGCACTTCCCACTGCCAGGGTGATGAGTGTTATGATGGCGAACCTGCAAACCAAACGTAGAATGAGACCACGGCACAAATACTTAAATCTGGCTTACTACTAGGAATAGGCAAATAAAAGTGGGAATTTTATTTGAGGTTGTCCTTGTGGACCACCCTCCCCTTAATGAGAACAGACGTTCCCAGGTCTGCTTGCACCTTTTGTTCTGTGCATAACGGGGTTAGCTTATTTCCTAACCTTTTATTGTTTTTGACAAACACTTCTTCTCCTACCTCAAAAACACGGTTTTGCCTAGCTGGGTTGCATCTTTCGATGTTGTTTTGCTGGGCCTTTACCAGCCTGTCTTTTATGCCTAGGCAGCGATCATCAGAACCCGTGTGGAGAATCTCGACTGGTCTCTCCTGAGTGACAGAATGTAGGGTCTTATTATACTCTATTGTTGCCCTCAATATTAATTCTGTCGTATCGCTGATTTTTTTGTCTAACTTAAGACACCTGGCTATTTCTGTCAAGGTACTGTGGAATCGTTCCACTTGACCGTTTGACAGGCTATGCAGCGGGGCCGCATTTACAATGTCTAGATATGTCTAGTTGAGAAGATATCGATGTGCAACATTTCGCCGGTATAGCCTGGTATGGGTGTTTCCCCGAGCTCTTGTTTTTTAGGATGCCTGTCGTATTTGGCTTTGGTGCATATTTTGCAATTTGCAACCACTTCCTTTGCTAGGCTGCTCATTTTGGGGAAATAGTAATCACGGAGGACTTGCTTGGTATTCTCCTGAGCCGCCCTGTGTGCACGATTATGTTCTGTCGTGACAATTTCCAACTGCTCATTTCTATTCGTAATGTCTATAACCATATTCTTACAGTATCGGAACTGCGTAGCTGGGAAATGAGAGATTAAATCATGTTGAAAACTTGCCAGGGTGGGCAGATCGCAGTGTATCGCATTCACGACTTCGGGGTTTACGACCTCCTTCAGCATTTCCAAAATGGTGCTTTTGTCGGCGAAATTGATAAGGTGGCGAGTTTTACTACGAAGCAACACCAAGCTTCGTTTTAGTCGGAAACGTGCTTCTTCTATAACAATCTGATTTCTGAAGCAGTTCACCGGTTGGTCTGTCGTTTCGACCGTGTAGGTCAATGACAGTTCGCTGTGGATAGTCGCAGCGTCTGACTGAGGCTCATTTTGTAGGGCATTAATGTTCTGCCTAGGAAGAGCGTCAGCCACATGGTTATCTTTACCTGGTTTGTAGTGGATTTTTGCGTTATGATCATCGATATACGCTTTCCATCTTTTTATCTTAAGATTTGGATTCCGATCGGACACCGCGAATGTCAGCGGCTGATGGTCCGTATAAATATTTATATCGCGAGTGCCGTAGAGGTAGTGTTGTAACTTGCCCAAGGCCCACACTATGGCCAACAATTCTCTTTCATTTGTGGCGTAGTGTGACTCGCTTTCTTTCAGGGTCCTAGAGATCATAGTGATGGGTCTTTTATCTTGCGATAAAACCGCACCAATACCGTTCGCAGAGGCATCCGTCGTCAGATCGAATGGCTTCTTGAAATCGGGGTATCTGAGCATTACATCTTCAGAAGCCAAGATGTTTCTCAGCCTCTCAAATGCATATCTCTGCAAATCACTAAACTCAATAGGTGTTTTATTGGACATGTGTTTGCTGATAGAGCCGTTTACTCCTTTCAGCAAGTCTGTCAAGGGCCTCGCGATCGCCGCAAAGTCCTTCGCAACGGTAATAACTGGCCAGACCCAAAAATGACCTTAGCTCATACAAATTTGTAGGCTCTGGATATTCCTTTATGGCCTTTACTTTTTCTGGGTCGGTTTTTGCACCTCCATTGGTAACAATAAATCCCAGATATATTAAAGAAGTGTGTCTTTTCGCTGGATACCTTCATATTAACATTGCACAGGCTTTTTAAAACCCAATCTATATGCTTGACGTGGTCATTTTCGTTTTCAGAAAAAATAATGACGTCATCTACGTAAACATAGCATGACTTGCCAATTTGGTCTCGTAAGACGTCGTCGATCGCTCTTTGGAAGATGCTTCCCGCATTCTTCAACCCGAACGGTAACTGACAAAACTCATACTTTCCGCCGTTTACCGAAAAAGACGTCTTTTCGCGGTCCTGTTCGGCCAAGTATATTTGGTGGTAGCCAGACTTTAGATCTAACGTCGTAAAGTACTTAGCTTTTCCTAGGTTCGCCAGTATCATGGAGATGTTTGGCATTGGGTATTTATCAGCGATGGTTTTTTCATTAAGTTTCCTAAAGTCTATAACCAAACGCTTATTTTTGTTACCCAATTCATCCTGGCCTTTTTTGTCTACAACCCATGTTGGATTGTTGTAAGGCGATTTAGAGGTTCTAATGATGCCTTTCTGAAGTAAGTCTGCGATTTCTCGCTTAACAAACTCTGATACACCCATTGGATGCGGATATAGCTTGGAGTATACCGGCTTATCATCGCTTGTGCGAATTCTGGCGACAACAGAGGTGTTAAACGGCAGTGCCTCGTTAGAGGCTGGAAATGCCTTAGATCTGTTTTCGATCATACCTCGAAATTGCGCTTTTACAGGCTCTGGTACGGCGATGTCATTTACGTTAGTAAAATTAACATTATCGCAATTATGATGCTGAAGCTTCTCAGAAACAGAACCATAATTTATCGTACCTTTCTCTGCGTCGAGTTTTGCTCCTACTTGAGCTAGGAGATCAAATCCAATTATACCATCGAATGGTGTCAGTGCGTCCAAAAGAAAAAACGCAGATGTTTTTCCAAAAATATTCATTAAACATTTTTGGTGAACCCTGTTAGAACCATGAATGGAACTAACCGTGAAAGTGGAATCGACGGGCACTACATGTTTAAGCTCCTTTACGGGCTTGATGTAGTTTTTCGCCGCTCCTGTGTCAATTAGTATTTTTAGTAGTCTCCCTTGGAGCTGTCGTTCAATGAACGGCAGTCGGGAGCGCTCCCTAAAAAATTGATCTGATCATTTTCATCAGATTCGTCATCTATCTCGATAACGGCCGCTGCGGCCGCACCATCATACTCGCCGTCATTATTCTCTTCAGCCTGTTGCATAGTGTTCTGCAATTTCTGACGCCTCTGCCCGGTCATGCGAGCGGAGCCGAATCTTTTCTGGCCTCGAGTACTCTCGGCCTTGGCGTTTGTAGGCTGACCGTTTCCAAAGGAGGTCGGTTGCCTATGTTGGGTTACAGTGGAGCCTAACTCCATAGGCTCAGGTGCTTGATTCTGATAGCTGTTATTATTCTGGGCAAAATTATTTTGTTTACCCTGCTTCTTGTAAAAATGAGGGTTTTTCCCTAGGCCGTCCTCGGCCCTGCTATATCCGGCTCCTTTGAGCGGTTTCGATCCTTTCGGTGCTCATAGGTGTTTGCCTTGTCCTCTAAAACCTTTGAATATGTATTGGCAAAGTTTGTGCGTTCTATGGTAGCCTCGGACTCCCTAGCCAAAGCTAAAGCTGAGGGCAAATTCTTGGGCTGCGCCGGCAAGACTATGGCCCTCAAGGGTTTCCTAAGACCGGCAATAAAGGCGTGGAGAGCATCCTCTCTAACTTCATTATTAAACAGAATCGCACTGTCCGGTTCGTGAGTCATAACGATCTTGTTTGTTATTAACGTCAATCGTTTCTCTACATCGTCGTAATATTCCATTAGGCTAAGCTCTCCTTGCCTAACTGTTTCGAGTCCCTGCCTAAGCACGCGCAGCGACGTTTTGTTCGCGTAGGTACAATCCAGTCGAGCAATAATGGCATCGAAATTTAGGACTGTGTTATGGGCAACTAGTAGCCCTCTCGCTGGCCCCCTAACTTTGTTCCTGATAATCGAGACAGCTTGGTAATGTGCCTCGCTACCGTCATACCGTTTGAAGATTTCGTATGCGTCTACGGCTGACTGCCGCCATGACACATAGTCGTCCTGTTCCCCCGAAAAGTCTGGCAAGGTCTTCACAATGTCAAGCTTGACCTCGCACCGTACGTCAAGGTTTGGGATTATTTTTTTGTATGCCTCTACCTGTGGTGCTTCTACACGCAAGTTTTGCATCTGCTGTTTAACCTCATCCAATTGTGCCTGGAAGTCCTGCTTTAGTCTGTGTTCTTGTTCAGCCAAAGCCTGGCTAATAGCTCCAGCTATAATAGCTTGTAGCTGTGCGGCGTCCATGGCTGCAGTGCTACTTGTAGTATTCGGACAAAAACCTACTGGATCTGAACTAAACTCGTCGTCACTAACGTCTTCGACTTTTATGTTTCTATATGCCGTCCAACTCATTTACCATTGGTTGACACCACGCAAATTAATTCTTTCCGAGCACGGTCGATCGGCTATGCGAGGCGTGATATTTGCACGCGCGAGAAATATAAGGCGACACAAAGGGAAAAAGGTGTTTCCCCTAAAAACGACAAAGAAAAGGTCTGCACAGAAGAAATCTTTATTCCTTATTAATTTCTTTGGGCAATAGCTCAAAGTAAAGTAAAGTAGAATTTACGTTTGGTAAAAGTAACTTGGGGTATGCGACAGAATTTACTCTTGTAAAAAGTAGGCTGTGTAAAATCAATGGGTCGAGGTAAAGTAAAGTAGAATTTACGTTTGGGGCATGCTACAGAATTTTCTGTTGGTAAAAGTATGCTGTGGAAAATAATGCTTCCTAAAAGCATGCAAAAAAGGGCTTTTAGCTTTTTTATTTATTTAATATTCCACACAAAATTCCTTAGGTTGCCGAGTGACTTCACTAATCAAACTTACATGGCCTGTACTCTTAACTACGTTGTTATGTTAAGATATTATTAGGTGCGGGTACTAAATGTACGTTGGGCGCCCATTAATATGTTCCTCCGTCGTGGTTGGTCCTATGGCCTCCTGACGTGCGGATATTCCTTCCCGTGGGATCCGGTACGATGCTGCCACCAGGGATTTATATCTTCTTACGAAGTTTAGGTTGGAGGGCGTGACTTTGCCCTCTTTGTCGATCGCTGGCCTTTTGGCTCAGCGAGAGTATTCAAATAATAAAATGATATTTTACGGCTGCGTGCCGGAGTGAATAGCTGCTCTTTATTAAAGCTCTGGCTTAAGACTGAATACAAAAAGAATATGAAAGTGTGGATCTACTCTGGCTCCAATACATCACGCCATAAACCCATGGTCGGCAAGCCGACTCAGCATTTATGCAACATAGCTCGGTACCCCGGATAAGGGGTGTCCGTTTGCTGTTGCTGACCGTTCGTAGCGCGGAGCGCTGAACTCGGTTGGGGCGCGTCAGCATTGTTTATATGAAGTTCTAGTGTTTGTGTATTGGTGACAAAAGTGTTGGTACTCTTAGTTGTTAACTTATACCAAATTAGAACGCTTTATGATCGAAAACAACAATGCTATGCTTGGATTTCTTTTCCATTACTTAGTTAGCCTTTTTTTTTTTTTTTTTTTTTTTTTGTAAATTTTATTAATTGGAATTAAACAAGTTTACTGCTACCTATGTGGCAGCTTTACCAGGTTTTACATAAATTTCTACGGCATAGTCATAGGCAATATATACATTACTTTACAAATTAAGCTAAAAAAATATTTATAATAATCTCGATGGGAGATCATGTGGGTGGAATCTTTTCAGCCTTCTTTTTCGCAGAGGATGGATAAGCCTTCTCGCCAGGGTGTTGGGGTGGTAACCGAGTCGCCGCATGTATCTTTCCGCATGGGTCCTCAGTACATGGCCTATCTTTGGAATATTAAGATCCCTTTCGATATCTCTGGTTCTCATGTACCAGGGGGAGTTACATAGTGATCTAACGACCTTACTTTGAGCAACTCTTATTTTGTTCAGATTAGTTCTGGCCGTAATTCCGTATACTTGCAATGCATACTTCCAAATAGGGGTCAGGATGGATTTATACAGGCGAACTTTATTTGCCAATGAGAGTTTGTTTCTCGGCGAAAAGAGCCACGACATTTTTGCAGCCTTTGAAAGTACTGCTTTCTTGATCATCGTCGTATGCCTTTGAAACGTTAGTCCTCTGTCCAAAATCACCCCAAGGTATTTGTAGAAGGTCTCGTGTCGAAGTGTGGAGCCGAGCATGGAAATTCCTGAGCAGTTCAAGGGCCTTTTTGTGAATGTAACGCAAGCACATTTTCTGCAATTAATGCCGATATTCCATTTCGTTGCCCACCCCTCGAAAGCCGTCACGTATTCCTGTAAGCCCCTGGTTGCATCACTCATGCTTGTACTTCTGACCATTATCGCGGTGTCATCCGCATAGGTTGCAATGAGAACGTTTTCGTCTTCAACTTCTGTACAGCACCAGGAATCCGGCATATCGGAGGTATACAGCGAATAAAGAGTCGGGCCTAAAACACTACCTTGGGGTACACCTGCTGAGATTGTACGCGTAGACGATTTGTCGCCATCGACAACCACACTGAACTGTCTGTTCGATAGAAAGCTTTTGATAAGAAGAAATAGCTGTGGCGTCAAAAGGGGATTAAGTTTACTTAGAAGACCATCATGCCATACTCTATCAAAGGCTTGTTGTATATCCATGAATACAGCGGTTGTATACATCTTGTCCTCCATTGCCTCCAAAGCAAAGTTTGTCACTCGGTGCAGCTGTTCTGGAGTGCCATGACTTTTTCGGAAACAGAACTGCCACTTTGGAATAGCTTGGCTCACGCTTGGAAGTTTGAGGATGCGCTCTAGTATTACCCTTTCCAACATTTTCCCTAGCGCGGGTAGAAGACTAATGGGCCTATATGCATCTACTTCAGTGGGTTGCTTTCCAGGCTTCGGAATCATCGTTATGATTGCCGATTTCCATTTGTTTGGAAAGTGTCCCAGCCTTAGGGCGCTATTAAACAATAGGACTACGAAAAGTACAGCTTTGATGGGAAGGAGTTTTAGCGTCCTGTTGTCTAGGAGGTCCTCACCAGGCGATTTTTTAGGTTTGAGCATTTTAATCTGCGGTACTACCTCTTCCAAAGTAACAGGATTTGTGGGGAGGGCCATTTGAAAAGGTTGGTCCAAGAGTGTTTGCACCCTGTTTCGGTGTTCTGCCGGAGTAAGATTCAATGGCTTAAATCTATCCTCTAAACTGCTTGCAAAGATATCGGCCTTCTCCTGACTGGAGCCGCACCAACCACCAGCCGGATTTCTGATGGGAGCCTTTGGAATAACTTGTCTTTTAAGGTTATTCGTGAGTTTCCACAGCGAGTAGTTAGTCGATGCATCAGGACTTGCATTTTCCAGCATTTGGTCAAAGTGGTCTTGTTTGTTTTTCACCAGAACTTTGTTAAGACGATTTGATAACCTTTTGTAAATGTTGTGGGCGCGTGCGTCTCCTGTTCTGGAAAATTCTCGTCTAGCTCTTCGTTTGAGCTGTATGAGAACTGAAGCGTTTTATAGAAGTATACAGTTTCTAGCATTTTTATGTCGTTTCTTGGCATGGAATACATTGTGTGTGGCATACACTGTACTGCCGGGGGACTAGATCTAGAAATTAATGTAAGGTAATAGGTAATTAGAAGCAAACTTAAAGATAATAACATCATTTAAAGAAGCCAATAAAGAGGCGAAACTCACAAAAAAAAAACATGCAGTTTGCAAGAAAACCGTTATATTGGCTCCTGATTAAATGAAGAAATGGAGATAGTCACACGGTAGTATTTGAAACGACCACTTTCTTGTGCTTGGTTCAAAACCATAAAAGATCGTTAAAACGCCAAAAATTTTTACAATGTTACGATGGGAAAATTAAACGTGTTTAGTTAACATACAAGTTAACTTTCGAAGCCGTGGTTTTCAGCAAACCCAGTCGAGAAAAGAAACTGGCTGCCGAATATTTGGGGCCGTATGAAATTTCGAAAGTCATGGCCGTTACGATGTTCGAAAAGCAGCTGACGTAGCTCCCACCAACACTACCACCAGCTGTGATCACATGAAGTTACGTGCACGTAACAATGAAGATGCTTGGTCATCTGGGACAGATGAGTAATCAGGAATGGCCGAATGTAAGATGGTGAAGCAGCGGAGAGTCAACAGAAACGCAGTAGAAAGTCAGCAGAAAAGCAGCACAATACAAGCAGAATATCAGCAGAAGATTAAGCAGTTCAACACTAACATTACAGCAGCAGCTAAAGAGTACATGACGCGCTATGACATTGGGGAAAAAAGGGGTGGCAACGCGGAAGCAAGAAGAAGGGAGATATCAGAAGAAGGAGGAATCAGGAGAGACAAAAAGTGACGCCGAGCAGAAAAAGTGCAGAAAGTAGAAATAGCCGAACAATCTTGTAACATTTCCAACAATATATTAATACTTATATTTTATAATAATAAATCGAGTTGAGCATAATACCTCAGCTCACATATACTCGTATATATTAAAATTATCTATTATTTGGTAGAGAAAGCAAGGTTGAAATTCCACCAAATACCTTGCTACCGTTTAGTTTTTCTGCAGTCTGTAAAATTTTTCTGTTTCAATTTGCGAGTTTCGTTTTTTTTCAGTTTTCTTCTTTTATCCCTCTCGGTATTGTGCTAAAAGTATTCACTATCGCGATTTCTAATTTAACACAAGTGTTAAAAAATGATTTAATTGCGTATAAAAACGGACCAATTAAAGGCAGTATAATATTATTTAGCCTTAGAATGTTTGCAGAAACACACTTTTAGGACTTGTTACATAACATAGTTTAAATAATCGACCAAGAGAGACATACGACAACGATAAATCGAGCGTGCTGACGATTAAGTCATGTTGTGCTATAGGGAGAGGAATATTAGATTTTTCTTTTGTGGACCATGTAGCGCCAGGTCTATTAAAATAACCTGGAACTACAAATTGGTCCCTATCGGACAGTCTATTTAGCTATTCTGGGAATCCAGAAGACCGCGGAATATAAGGGCACGTCATGTAAACAAAAGAATAGTAAGACAGCTTTACGCAAAAAGTACCTCCTCTAACCTCAATTAAGACTACGCATCCACGGAGTATGTAATTTATGATAAGGGTTGGCCGGCGGTTAACGCGCGCGAATTTTACTAATCAGGTGTCAGGCGGAGCCGTGACAATGAAAGATTAGGAGTTACTTTTTATGCTTTATTACACCGAGCCAAGCGGAGCTGTAGCGTCGGAGACAAAATCAGAACTGAATATAAAATACAAGAATTCAAACTTAGGAGCTAGCATGAAAACGAAACACATTGTTGCGATCTCATATTCGTAGCGGCCACGCAAATCTGCAGTGTCTGCCGGCTACGTATCGACATCCGGCATAATGCTTACGTTGCAGTATGCCGATGTTGTCGTATTTCATGCGCCCGTGGGAGCGACGTTTGCTTTAGTTAACAAGCTTCTGGCCACTCGATGGTGCGCGCCCAGCGCATCCAGCAAGTCCCGGAGGTGTGCTGAATCTACATTCAGCAAATTTCTCATGTGTGACTGCGGGAAGTGGCTAAGCAGACCGACCGTCTCCTCTACTACACATGCGTACTCCGAAAGATTCGCGGAGTGCCTCAAGTAGGCGAAATTCTCCCACACCAAGATCTGGCCATCGACTATGGGAATGTATTTGGCGCGCGAATAATCGGTGATGTGAGCCGATGCCAATGATAGAGACACGAGAAGGATAAGATTGGTCCTGTGGGTGAAAGTTTAAATGGTTGATTTTTCTATTTTGTAGACAAGGGGAACCCAACACCAATAATAATAAAAATGCTTAAGAATATAATGTGCGCGGATGGCGCTACGCTTAGATCTATTAAAAATTACGCCAAGTGGCTAGAAAAAATTTAAAATTAAGCGAAACACTGACCTCGCTGCTGAGCGCGTCATTTTAAATTGTCCTTGTGGACCACCCTCCCCTCAATGAGGACCGTGGTCCCCATGTCCGCTTCTACAGCTCTTTCTTCGCACAACGGCGTGAGCTTGTTGCCGAGTCTTCGGTTGGATTTTACCAACACTTTCTCGCCAACATCGAATGTCCTATTCTGCCGCGAGGCGTTTTCTCTGGCCCTCAGCGCGGTCTGAGCCTTCTGGATCCTATTGCGGATCTCTAGCTGTGGCTCATCGGGGTGTGTTAGGACGATGTCATCCTGTCGATGACCGAGTGAATCGACTTATTATACTGGGTAGTGGCCAACATTATTATTTCGACCGTATCACTCAAGCCCTTGTCTACCTTTATGCATCTGGCTAGCTCCAGCAACGTGCTATGGAAACGCTCCACCTGCCCGTTGATGGTGCTGTGTAGTGGTGGTGCGTTTGTAACGCTTACCCCAAAGTTGTTACACAGCATGGACACGATCGTGTGTGACTTCAACGACGGTTAGTTGTCGCAATAAATGGTCTTTGCCCTTGGGAAAAAGTTCATGAGCTGAAACAGCGCCGGCTTCAGGTCTTCAATAGTTCTCGAGGCGATTGGTTGTACGACGGCAAATTTAGAAAACTTGTCGACGCAAGTGAGGAAAAACTTTTTGTCGGTAGGGAAAATGTCGATGTGCAACATTTCCCCTGTGTGTGACGGTATTGGCGTTTCACCGAGTTCTTGTTTTCTCGGGTGCCTGTCATACTTTGCCCTTGCACAAGTCCTGCAATTCTGCACGCCAGCTTGGCCATTTTGGGGAAATAGTATTCCGACAATACCTGCTTTACATTTTCTTGCGCTGCTATGTGCGCCCTATTATGTTCAGCAGTTAAGATTTCCCTTCTTTCTTCGATTCTGAGTACGTCCACGACACGGTTCCTGCAATGCCAGAACTTTGTGGCTGGGAACCTCCGGACTATCTCATCTTGTATCATTGCGAGCGTGTGCAAATCGCAATGGAAGGCGTTTACGGCCCTTGGGACGATTATGTCTGCCAGTTCGTCTAGTAAAGACCCCCTGCAGACGAAGTTAACCGTGTGGCGCCTTTTATTCCCGAATAAAATAAAGGTATTTTTAGACGGGAAACGTGCTTCTTCCAGTATTATCTGGTTATGGAAGCAGTTCAATGGCTTGTCTGTTGACTCCATTGTGTGGGTGAGAGACACCTCACTGTGAATCGTTGCTGCGCAAGATTCGGGCTCTTCTTGTTCCAGCACATTAAGCTGTTGTCTGGACATGGCGTCCGCTACCAGGTTCTCTTTGCCGGGCTTGTAAAATAGACGAGCATTGAACTCGTCTATGCGGGCCTTCCACCTCTTAATTTTTGCGTTCGGGTTTGATTCCGACACAGAAAATGTTAACGGCTGATGGTCAGTGAAGATATTTATATCTTTCACTCCATACAAGTAATGCCGCAGTTTAGCCAGGGCCCAAACGATGGCCAATAACTCACGCTCGTTAGTCGCGTAGTTGGCTTCACTGTCTTTAAGAGTTCTTGAAATCATTGTTATAGGGCGGCCCTCTTGGGATAACACCGCCCCTATACCATGGGCTGAAGCATCTGTCGTTAGATCAAATGGCTTCTTATAGTCCGGGTAGCTGAGCATGACATCTTCTGATGCCAATATATTGCGCAGCTTTTGGAACGCCTCTCGCTGGGACTCAGAGAAATGCACCTGAATGTTCCTCGATCTATGCCTACTAACTGTTCCATTTTCGCCCTTTAATATCTTTGAAATGGGCCTTGCTACAGCAGCGAAGTCTCTGATGAAGCACCTATAGTAGCTCGCGAGGCCCACAAACGATCTGACTTCGAATACCGTCTTAGGCTCTGGAAATTCTTTTATGGCCTTTACCTTTTCTGGGTCCGTTGTTGCACCGTTACTGGTGACAATGAACCCGAGAAAGCTCACGCTTTTCTTAAAAAAACGCGATTTCTCGATCGATACTCTCATGTTAGCTTCTTCTAAGCTCTTTAACACCCACTCTACATGTTTGATGTGAGCCTCCTCGTCTTGCGAGAAGATGATCACATCGTCAACATAAACATAGCAAAATTTGCCTATTTGCTCCCGTAGGATGTCATCGATCGTTCTTTGGAAGATGCCGGCGGCGTTCCTGAGGCCGAATGGCAATCTCTTAAACTCATACTTTCCTCCGTTTACCGAGAAAGAAGTTTTTTCACGATCGCGCTCCGCTAGTACGACTTGATGGTATCCTGATTTAAGATCCAGTGTGAAAAATAGCGTGCTTTGCCCAAATTGCCTAATATCATTGATATATTTGGCATTGGGTATTTATCGGTAATGGTGTGCTCGTTAAGCTTGCGAAAGTCTATCACCAAGCGCTTCTTGCGGTTTCCCGCATCATCGGTGCCCTTTTTATCAACTACCCATATGGGGTTGTTGTAGGGGGATGCCGATTTCTGAATTATATCGTTTCTTAGAAGATCTTGGATCTCCTTATTAACGAAGTCAGCTACGCCCATGGGATATGGGTACAGCTTGGCATAGATGGGCTCTTCGCTCACCGTTCTAATGGTGGCAACCACCGAAGTATTATATGGCAGAGCCTCGTTTGGGTCTGCAAAGGCCTTTTTTCTGGCCTTTAATAATTTCCGAAAAGTCTCCCGCACTGAAGCGCAATTCTGAGCAATCCACATCGGTGAAATTGACATCAGTGCATTTGTGGAAGGAGATTTTCTCAACTTCCGTACCCCATTTGAGCTGACCGGAGGCCAAACAGAGTGACGCCCCAGCCTGAGCTAACAATTCGAGACCGATTATCCCATCGAAGGTTGACAAGTCCGGTAAAATGAAAAATGTTGCTTTCACGTTGAACAAAGCATTTTTGTGTGACGGTGGTTGAGCCATGGATGGAGTGCAAGGTGAATTGCGAGTTAACCGGACGGACGCCACGCAACTCCTTGTGTGGTCTGATGTAATTCTTGGACGTGCCGGTATCAATAAGGAAGCTCATATCCTGCCCTGCTACTCTTCGTCTAATGACGGGTAGCAGGGATTTTCCCCTAAAAAATTGAGGGCGTCAGAATCACTTTCGGCATCGTCCTCGATCTGCGCCGTTGGCGGCTTCGGCGTACGAGGTCTGCCCCTGCCCAGCATCTTGGGTTACATGATTCACCCTTTGTTGCTTGCCCTTTCCGTTAGAGCGATCGGACATGGCCGAACGCTTGCTGACGCCAGCGGAGGCCTGGGTGGGCTGTCTAAATTGGTTCCATTGGCTCTGGAGCACTGGCGCGAGTTTGCTGCTCGGCATTTCGCTGGCCGGATTGGCCTTGCTGCTTGTTCTGCCTACTAAAATGTGGGTTCTTTGACCCGCTTGCCTGTGTTTCTTGTTGGGGTGGCTTGACCCGCTGTTGGGTACTTGCCTTGTGTTCTTTTTCCTCAATGCTTCTCGCGAAGTTGGCAGCGAACGCATATCTTTCATGGTTCGATTCCACCTCTTGCGCGAGCGCCAGAGCTGACGGCAAGTCCCTTGGCTTTGCTGAGAACAGCACATCTGTGAGACTACGCTTGAGTCCCGAAACAAACACACGTAGTGCATCTTCGCGGAACTTTTCGCAGAGGCCCTTTGCTAGGACCGGCTCGTATGACATGTTGACTTTATTAGTCAACAATGCCGACTTCATCATAGTATTGCAGCAGAGACATGTTGCCTTGTCTCAGCGTGGCCAGCTCTTGCTCAATTACGTGAACTGGACGTTTGTCGCTGTACGTGAAGTCGAGGCGACTTATAATCGCGTCGAAGTTAAGAACTGTGCCGAAAGAGGCTAGAACAACGTCCGCGGCCCCCCTGATTCTTTTCTTATAATTATGACCGCCTGATAATGGCGTGAACTGCCGTCGTACGGCCTAAAAATACGATAGGCTGCGAGAGCCGCCTGTCTCCATGAAACATACGATTCATGTGCGCCTGCAAACTCGGGCAAGCATTTGACGGCATCTAATGGCTCGTCGCAGCGGATATCATTTCTTATCTCTATGGGTACATAAGCTTGCACCTCTGGTGGCGTAATATGCGCTGCGGCCAGCTGCTGGGACATTGCGTTGACTTTGTCAAGCAAGACCTTATTTGCAGCGGCTTGCTCAGCTAAGGCAGCGGTGACGGCTGCCTGTATTACGAATTTCAACTGGTCTGGGTCCATGACGCTGTCTGTAGGACGAGGTGAGGGTGGGGGTGAGGGTGTGCGTCTTGGCACTGATCAGCGAATGCGATGGTCGTCGCAATCAGAGTCAGAATCACTACACTTTCGGCGAGTGGTTCTATAGAAAAGGAAGGAGGAAGTCATATGCCTCTAATGTAAGCAACGAAAACTCGAACACAACGCTTGACGACGGAGGCAACAAAGTTGCGAAATTCCACGGATCGTATTACGTTGAACGACCAAACAAAACGAACAAGATGAAGGCAGACGGAAAAAAAATTTCTGCGCGCATGCATTTGATGCGCCGCTTTTAGTAATTATTCAACAAATGTTTATATATTTTTGCTGCCAATAGTTTTCCGTCAACTTAATCCTTTACTAGTTTCACGTATGTTAAAACTATTTATTATTTAATTTCATTTAAGAAAAGACACTTGCAAAAATGTGTTTATATGCTTATTTTTTGTTTCGCAGGTTTAAGTGCAGTTTTAAAAAAAGGTGCCCACTTACATTTTTTTGTTGTTGTGTTGTGTTCTAAACTGAAGTTGGTTTCTGTTTTTGTACACTGCTTGTCTCTGCCTCCCGCGCTGCCGCTTCGGTGTGACGTGAAATTAAGTTTGCGCTATAGCGCACCTCAGCCAACTGCACTCAAGAGGCGAGGTTAATGGCGTTGTAGCTGTGCTGCCTGTGTTGACTTAGGTCAGCAGCAGCCACTTGTTAAATAGTTCTGTTGTAAACAACAGTGGTCACAAGCACTTGTTTTGTTGCTACAGCCCTGTTAATGTGGCTGAGTCTGATTAACTTGTAGTTAGGTTTTAGATTTTTAGAATTTATTTTAGTTTGTTTTGCACTTGTTTTTGTTGCTACAGCCCTGTTGACGTGGCTGCGTTTGATTAACTTGTAGTTAGATTTTTTTAGTTTGTTTTGCACTTTTTTTTGTGTTCGTGGGTAATGACTAACGCACTGTCAAATACCACTGGTTGGGTGCCAATTATGATAAGGGTTGGCCGGCGGTTAACGCGCGCGAATTTTACTAATCAGGTGTCAGGCGGAGCCGTGACAATGAAAGATTAGGAGTTACTTTTTATGCTTTATTACACCGAGCCAAGCGGAGCTGTAGCGTCGGAGACAAAATCAGAACTGAATATAAAATACAAGAATTCAAACTTAGGAGCTAGCATGAAAACGAAACACATTGTTGCGATCTCATATTCGTAGCGGCCACGCAAATCTGCAGTGTCTGCCGGCTACGTATCGACATCCGGCATAATGCTTACGTTGCAGTATGCCGATGTTGTCGTATTTCATGCGCCCGTGGGAGCGACGTTTGCTTTAGTTAACTTGTATATCAGCCTTTAACCAAGTAAAACAAGGTCTGTAAACACAACGATATGGGATGCAAAGGAAAGGCTATCAGAATACTATTATGTTAATTTGCTCCGCAAGCTTCTTGCATTTTCATAGGATTTTTTTTGTATTTAGTCGGTGAACTTGACTATACCATTCTTTCTTGTTGATCTCAGCTTCGAACTTCTTAGCCACTAAACTGTCCCTCCAAAAATCAAATCAAAAATTAAAAGGACAAAAATAGCTTATTAGGATGAAAGATTAAATGGCTCTAGCGTAAGAAAAGTTAACATTTTAAAAGTTAAAATTTCGGCTTTTGTTTTTTCTTATATAGAAGACAATACATAAGTTAAAGTTTGATCAGAAGAAAGCCGAGAAACGAAAATTTGTTTCTTATGTGAAACCACCAAGA
Organism: Drosophila yakuba; assembly: GCF_016746365.2. Taxonomy (NCBI): domain Eukaryota; kingdom Metazoa; phylum Arthropoda; class Insecta; order Diptera; family Drosophilidae; genus Drosophila; species Drosophila yakuba. Next base: position 23,639,250 of record NC_052526.2, read on the forward strand.
GCAGTGCCCACTTGTACTCATTTTTCCTTTGTGGTGGTAATCTTTAGCAATCCTAGTTTGGACTCCCTCCACATACAAATGCTTTGATTTTTCCGTATCATTTTTTAGTTACCGATCTTAGGATCTTTGGGATTTGCTACGATCGACAACTGAACAGGGCGCTGCAGAGCGTTCCTCTTAGGCAGCATACCACCAGCGGATTTCTTGCGCGGAAAGGAGATTATCAGCTCGATGAAAACTATTTTTAGCCACGCCAAAACTGCTGATCAGTCCTTTCAAGCCACCTTTAGTTTGGCGCATAAACTTTTTCATCTCGTTTGCAATACCTAGGGAAGCATCACAACAGTATTTTGGATTTGGGGTCTTATCTAGGTCATCACTTGTTCGGCCGCACTTAGGTGCATAATTTTCTCACACAGCCAAGTAGTAATTTTTGCCTGTTCAGCTCTTATTACCTGACGGCATTTGTTTTGGATGTACACAACATGTGTGTTTTATTACATTGCTTGTAAAGATACAGATAGAGTCATTAATGAATCTATTAAAACCACCGCTGGTTTTGGCAATAGCAAATATAAATGTGGAGGGCAGATAAACCAATGACCGTTTGCGTTGATGTCTTTAAATAATTACCATGTATGCACGTATCGGGCGACATGTCGTGTTGGTATCGATTAGAAAACCCCTAAATGCAACTACAAATCAACAGTAGAGCCGTATGCTAAAGCTATGTAAGAAGGAAACGGAGCTCCTATGTAAACACCCAGAACTCTAATGCAAGTCCTGAATTAACTTGGTCAGGATGTGGTTGTTATCGAACTCTCGCTAGGGGATTCGATCTAGTGTGAAAAGAACCTAAATATATGTTACGAAAAAATCGAGTTTTCTTAACTGGGCGATTCTTTATTATTAAAGGAAATTTGCTTACCATGCACATGTCCCAATGTTTTAATGTGAATCTTAATTTCAACCTTAGTGGCACACTTTCCTGGATTGGCGGATATCCCTTGAATTCGAACTTCATTTCTGTTCTTACATAATTCCACTTCAGAGATTTCAATTAATGGAGTTCAATAAAATGATTGTATTAATAATCATTTAAAGGAGTTTTTTTATATAAGAACGACGGTTTGAGCGCATTCTACTTCTTAAGGTATTTACTAAGTTCATTTGATAGAGGTTTATAAGATAACCAAAAGGATTTCTTAGAGGGCTATCTACCAATTTGTATGTACGTTTTTAACCGATTATAAATATGTAAGTACATAACTCTGACAACAAAATAATATTGACTTCCCCACGTTGGCCGGGAAGATATACATATGCTGGATAAAAACCGCTTCCTGAATTAATTTTCCCGGTACAAAAGCTTATTTAAAGTATATATAATAAACTTTTTTGGTGATAGATTTAATGAAAAAAAAATATATTTTCCTTTTTATGATCTTTATTTGAATAAGTTTCACCAGAGGTCAGTTAAGAACTAATTTACAAAGGTATTCTTTCGGCCCAGCAAACCTTTTACAGAGGATTAACATAAGCCTTTTAAGTTCTACTTAGCTTTATATGTCAAGCTTAACAGATCATTAGGCTCGTTACCGTTAAGCGGTTCGTATCTTGGGGGAATGTTATTTATGAGGCTTTTGGAGAGTGAAGCTTTCCAAAAGATCGGCTTTAGCTTTTTTATATGAAGAGTGAATATGTCGTATGAAGAAATGAATATGTCACTCCCCCACTGTCTAAAGATGTGTTTAGACATGATAAGTAGACAAACTATAAATATGTTCTATTTATGGGCTGCAATAAACATGGCATGGGACAACATAAGTGGCAACTACAGATAAGTACGATTGCAGGGGTCTATTGCCGAAGTGTTAAGAGATATGATCACGCGGGAGGTGATTAGCGCGGTCATAGGTCACAAATATAGATTTAAGATAAACCTCAGCTGCATTGACCAACGCAGACTGCAGCGTCTTACAAGAGCTGCATTATATAATTAGATGATAAGAACCTATGTAAGAATGAATAAAAGGCGATGCCCTCGCAGTAGCGAGTCAGTTAGATTCAAACACCCGAATTGAACTCATTAAGTGTACGCATTAGTTTATAGTGTGAACATTTTGGTCCTTCGAGAAATTCTGTTGTTTTCCCCCACCAGTGGTAAGAAACACAGAAGAAAAAACCAGCGCCTTAAAGTAAAAAGAGCAAGGTTATTCGAGTGATTCTGTTGTTTCCCCACCAGTGGTAAGAAACACAGAATAAAAGACCACGCCTTAAAGTACTAGGACTATAAGGTGAAACATTGTGTTCTTGCTTTTCTTTGGCTGATCAATCAGCTGTGAGTCGAGGCACAGCTAGGTCAACTGGGCGACCAATCAAAAAATCCTCCAACGGATCACGCCAAAGAATACAAGCAGAAAGTACAAGTCACAGTGATTGTTTTCCCAACATGTTGTCGGAAAGATCTGTGAAATTGATGCAAGACCAAGGAGGGCTGCAGAACAAAATACTGCAAGCCATCAAGGACAAGGCATCTATACCAGCAACAGAAGCATTGGTAGACCAATTTACTACTAACAACAATGCGCTGGTAAAATTGGGAGTTGGCGATCATCAATATTTTAATGACAAAATATTTATTAAAACTATGGATGCTGTCAAGGCCTACAAGGAGTCGCAATTAAAGGTAGAAACACTTGAAGAGGTAAATATACCAAGTGGATCAAAACTATCTGATTCCGCATCAGCTCGGAGCTCCAGTCCAGTTGATAATCTGGTTCAACTGGTGGACAGAAGAGCGGACAGGGTGAGGCAACAGATAAGCCTAATATACGAAACCCTGGATAGTTCAAGTGAGATTGAACTAGTCAAGCAGCTGGCAATGATGAAAAGTCATTGGTCCAACGTGACGGACACACTGAAACTGCTTGAAAACAAGTATGACAGAACTGCCTTTGATCAAGATGAGGTAGACATTCTGCAATCTGATGTTGCCGCACTAGAGATGGTACATCAGAGGAAGTTGGAACAGTTCAAAAGTTCCAACTACGACGTGCCAGAACTCCCAAAAGTGGACCTTCCAACGTTCAATGGAAATGCGAAGGAATGGCCAACATTTTACGAGCTGTTCTCTGAACTAATAGACAGCAGGAAGGATCTCAGCAACACAAGGAAGCTGGGATATTTAAGAGCCTGCTTAAAAGGAGAAGCTCAAATGGTGGTTAGCCATTTGATAACGGGATCAGCGGCTAGCTATGCAGCAGCGTGGGAGCTTATCTGCAAACGCTATGAGAATAGCAGAAAAATATTCTCCCAACACTTCAACAAATTAATGGAACTGGAGTGCTTGCTGCCCCACGATGAGAAAAATTTAGGGAAGTTTTTGGATACTGCGACCGAGAGCATATTCATCATAAAGCAAAAAGGAAAAATAGGAAGCTCTGCTGACGTAATTTTAGCTGAAATTCTGCTGCGGAAATTTTCGCCAGAAGCCTTGCAGCTGTATGAACAGCATGTAAAAAAGGCAAGAGCTATACAGTCCTTACAAGATGTACTAGAGTTTATTGAGCAACAATACAACTCAGTAAATGCCATTACCAAAAATACCGCTCAGCTTGCTACAAGAAAAGTGCAAGTTAGATCGTGTGCCTTTTGCTCTAAGGATGGCCACGATATGATAAAGTGTCTCAAATTCAGAGCACAATCAATCGAAAAAAGAAAAGAATTCGTTCAAAAGAACAGCATGTGCTTTAGATGCTTTGGAAAGCATAATGCTATCGATTGCAGAAAGGAAATTACATGCAATCGATGCTCCAAAAGACACAACAGCCTTCTTCATGAAGAGACAAAACGCAGTATCAACAGCAATAGCCTTAAGCAAGGGCAAGACACACTATTGGCTACAGCTGTTGTTTTAGTGAAAAACAAAGCTGGAGGTTACAACGAGTTGAGGGCGCTTATTGACGGTGGATCCCAGAAGACGCTGATTTCAGAGGAAGCAGCACAAATATTAAGGGTTCCCAGAGTAAGAAGTACTATAGAGGTCGAAGGTATCTCCCAGACTACTCAATTATCAAAAAATAGTGTCCACCTGACGATCAAACCAAAAATTCCAAGCAGCTTCAAAGCATCAACGGAAGCATTGGTTTTACCAACACTCCATAGAGCCCTTCGTAGCAGATCCACGATTCAACGAGCCAAGCAGAATTGACATGGTGATAGGTGTGGATCTATTTCCCCTGATTATGATGGAAAAAATAAAAACCGTGAATGGAATCTTGGGACAAAAAACCAAATTTGGATGGATTGTGTCTGGAAATATAACTCGAGCAGCAAAGCACAAAATTATAAGTGCCACTACCACAATAAATCTAAAGGACCTGGATCGCTTTTGGGAATTGGAAGATGAAGCCGATGAGACGATTACAGACAATGCAGAATGCGAAAGAAAATTCCAAGAAACAACTGTCATCAACGAGGAAGGCAGATTTGTGGTGTCAATTCCATTCCGCCAAGAGGCAAAGCTGGGGGACTCTCGCAAACAGGCAATGGCAAGGCTCATGCAAATGGAAAAGAAGTTTCAAAGAAACCCAAAGAACTGGGCTGCATACAACGAATTCATGAAAGAATACCTTAAGATGGGACATATGGAATCTGTAAAGACAACGGGTCAAGGTAAATACTATTTACCCCATCAAGCAATCATCAGGCCTGGAAGCTTAACTACGAAGCTACGAGTAGTTTTTGACGCATCCGCAAAAACGACAAATGGACTAAGCCTAAATGACGTTATTATAGCTGGTCCTAAGATTCAAAAGGATATATTCGATATTCTAATTAAATGGCGCAAGTGGCAATATGTTATGGTAGCTGACATTGAAAAAATGTATCGCCAAATAAAGTTTGCTGAGAAAGACCAAGAATACCAATATATCCTATGGAGAGATGATCCAAAACTGCCGATCAGTGAGTTTAAGTTAACAACCGTAACGTATGGCACCTCGGCAGCACCTTTCTTAGCAGTCCGATGTCTACGAGAGCTGGCAGATCGGTTTTGCCAAGAGGATAGCGTCTTAGCAGAAACAATAAGAGACGACTTTTATATGGATGACCTCATAGCTGGTGGAGACACAGTCAACGAGTGCTATGAACGTCAAAGGAAATTGAGACAAGTGATGGAGAAGGCCGGCATGCATCTGCGAAAATGGGTTGCAAATGACGAACGTATTTTAGCCGACATTCAGGACGACGGAGCTACGGAGAAAATCTGCATTGAGGAGAATGAATCGATCAAAACCTTAGGACTTCAATGGGATCCGAAGAAGGATACATTTACGTTTTCGGCAGAAAACCCAATGCTAACACGCATAACAAAGCGGTTAGTGTTATCACAGTTGTCCAGAATTTTCGACCCACTAGGATGGCTGGCACCGGTAACAATTCAAGGCAAATGTTTACCGATGACTTGGGACGTTGAATTGGAATCCAACTTAGCAAACTGGTGGATGGAATATGCTAAAGGTCTATCAAATTTAGAAGAAATTAGCATTTCACGCTGGACTGGATGCTCCAAAGGTATTATGGAGCTACATGGATTCTGCGATGCATCAGAGAAAGCATATGCAGCGGCTGTGTATACAAAAGTAGGCGGCAGAGTTACCTTGCTAGCAGCAAAAAGCAAAGTAAATCCTATAAAAAACAGGAAAACAATTCCAAAGTTGGAATTATGTGCTGCGCATTTACTAGCAAAGTTATTAGCGAAAGTGCAGGCTATATGGAGCAACAAGATTACAACGCATGCATGGAGTGATTCGCAAATTACTATTGCTTGGATACAGAACAAGCGCAGCAAAGATAAGTTCGTCAGAACTAGAGTGGAAGATATCAATAAACTAATTCCCAATGTCAAATGGAATTACGTTAAATCGGAAGAAAATCCAGCAGACGTGGCTTCAAGAGGGATATCACCGCAAGCTCTTAAAATCTGTGAAATTTGGTGGAGAGGGCCTAATTGGCTATCTATAGATGCACAACACTAGCCCACTCAAAAGGAATCAGAAATATTTGTGGTATCCACATTGATAAAACCCGAATATCTGCAAAGCCATCTTTTATCAAAGTACTCATCGATCGACAAACTTCTTAGAGTAATGGCGTATGTATTACGCTTCATAACAAAGCTGAGAGGAAAATCGCAACAGCCGTCACATCTTACGGTGGAGGAATTAAAGCTAGCGAAGATTGCTGTGGTAAAGATACAACAACAGCTAGATTTTGGACACGAAGTCAGACTACTCAAAAACAAAAGACCTTTAGAACCAAAGAGTAAGTTGCAGGCGCTAAATCCGTTTTTGGATAGTGATGGCGTACTTCGAGTTGGTGGACGACTACAAAACGCAATGATACCGTATAATGTAAAACATCCAATTATACTGGATAAGTCACATTTGACTTGGTTAATTGTAAAGGATTCTCACAAAGAAACTCTGCATGGCGGAATTAACATTATGAGAACTTATATTCAGAGGGAGTTCTGGATATTTGGCATACAAAATTCCTTAAAGAAATATTTAAGGGAATGTATTGTATGCATACGATACAAGCAAGAGATGTCCAGTCAACTGATGGGAAATCTACCAGTTTATCGAGTAACGGCTGATTACTCGTTTCAAAATACTGGAATAGACTACGCCGGACCGTTCCAGATTCGCTGCTCAAAGGGAAGAGGTCAAAAAACGTATAAAGGATACATTTGTGTATTTGTTTGTATGGCAACAGAAGCAATACATTTGGAAGCTGTTAGCGACCTTTCGTCAGACAAATTCCTGGAGGCTCTTCGACGGTTCTTTGCAAGACGAGGCAAGAGTGAGAACATATACTCAGATAATGGAACAAACTTCGTAGGAGCTTCAAGAATATTGGACAAAGAATTTGTAGCTGCCATTAAATACAATAATGAGTTAGCACCTACACTAGAAAAAGAAGGCATCAAGTGGCACTTTATCCCCCCGGGAAGCCCCCACATGGGAGGTTTATGGGAAGCCGGTGTAAAATCAGTGAAGTATCACCTTAAACGAGTTATTGGTGAAAACAGCTTTACATATGAAGAATTTGCATCACTGCTATGTCAAATCGAAGCAGTACTAAACTCGCGCCCCATTAAGTAAGGAGCGAAAACGATGGTGAGGAAATATTAACGCCGGGTCATTTTCTGGTGGGAAGACCTCTAATTGGAGCTCCTGAACATTTTGACGAAAGTAAGACAATCAGCTCTTTGGATAGATGGAAGCTTATTCAACGCATCAGAGGTGATTTTTGGAAGAAATGGAAAGAGGAGTATCTGGTGTCATTGCAGCAGCGAACCAAATGGCGCCAGGTAAAGCCAAATCTGAAGGAGGGACAGTTGGTTCTTATAAAACATGAGAACACTCACCCTGCAAGATGGCCAATGGGAAGAATCATTAGTACGACTAAAGGACAAGATGATAAAGTCCAGGTAGTCACGGTTAAAACAAGCGATGGGGAAGTAAAAAGATCGCTAAACAAGATCTGTCAACTTCCTGTTAGCGAAGCAAAACCAGCTGGAGCTGCAACGCCATCTAGAACGGAGTCAATGCAGCTACGCAAGGACAAGAAGCAGCGAGTTCCAAAAGGCAAAAGGAATGGCACTGGAAGCATAGCTACTGTGCTATGCTGTTTATTGATGTTGCAAGCTACAACTGCGAAAAAAAATTCGGAAGAAATTCCCAAAGAACTTGGAAAAATTTACGACATCGACGCAAAAGCTGCAGTTATGGTAAACAAAATTGGTAAAATTGAAGTCGCTACATCCAGTTGGCAATTACTGTTTTATTATGACATGCAAGCCTATTTTGATGTCATAAAACAATCAGAGGACTTCCTGGAAAAATCCCGCCTGGTTTGCGAAAAAATGGGAGACTTCAAGGACTACTGCGATTTCTTCGGCACGACAATAAGGACAAAAATTGACAACATAAAAGAAAAAGACAAAATACTACGGCACCGTACCAACCGAAAGAAAAGGTTTATACTGTTCTTTGATATCGGAAATGCAAATAGAATACAGGAAAATATGCAAACGATCATAAAAAACGAAAAACATCTAATGGAATATGTTGACAATCAGACCTCGGTCATCAATGCCACGGAAGAATTAGTAAGAACAACTACGATAGAAGCAAACCGGAATTTGGGAAAACTGACCCAACAAGTCAATATTATTGCAGAAACCATGAAGGAGCACTTTATGGTATATAAAGAGTCAATTAAATTCCTTATGTTATCAAATCAAGTGCGAAACTGGATTGAAGAGGCAGAAAGCCTACAAGCAACAGCGATCTCAATGGTAACGGACATTAGTGAAGGAAGAATTCATCCTACACTAATTGCGCCTAACAAAATGCTGGAGGAGCTCGAAAAAGTTAAGCAAAAATTAGGACGAAAACAAATGCTACCGGGTGGAAATTCAGTTATACAATTACCACTGATCTATAAACTGATGAAGGCACAAGCTATGTTGAAGGATAATGTCCTATTCATTGAAGCAAAATTGCCGATATACAACAATCAGGAAACGGATCTCTTTGAAGTAATCCCAATACCACTGTGGACAAACGGAACAAAGCTTATTCCGAAATTGAATTCTAAATATTTTGCGTTCAATACCGACATAAACGCATATCACCTAATGTCTGAAATGGAAATTAACCAATGCAGACAAGAGGATTCGACAACATGGCTTTGCGAAAATAATTGGGCATGGAAAAACGCGGATGATCACTCTTGCGAAATATCTCCATTGAAACCAAGCAAGGCACACTCATGCGAAATGATGGAATTCCAAGGCAATTCGTTCATCAAAGAGATAAGTGGATCCAACCGTTGGCTATTTAGACTGTTTCGGAATACAACAGCTAATATAAGATGCAACGAACAGCATCAAGTTATAAGACTGCCCAATCAAGGCATTATACAACTACCTGCAGGATGCACAGCAATATTAGGGGATACAACAATAATTACTCCTCAAAAAGTAATTTCGACAGCGTCTGAAATGTCTATCTTTCCCAGTTTACGAATTATAGATGACAAGGAGACATGGAACGTGGTCCCGCTGAAGCACTTGATTGTCAACAACACTAATGAACTACAAAATCTTCAAATGCGCATCAATACTCTGAAAAATAACAAAGTACACATTGATGACTTGATTTTTCACACGGCAAGCGGACACTCGGCTCTAGCGTTGACAGCGATTATCATAATTATAATGGTCATTTATATCCGGAGGCAACGCATAAATGAGAGACAACCACTGGCCGTACACTTTTCCCCCCCGGAGAATGTCTAAAGATGTGTTTAGACATGATAAGTAGACAAACTATAAATATGTTCTATTTATGGGCTGCAATAAACATGGCATGGGACAACATAAGTGGCAACTACAGATAAGTACGATTGCAGGGGTCTATTGCCGAAGTGTTAAGAGATGTGATCACGCGGGAGGTGATTAGCGCGGTCATAGGTCACAAATATAGATTTAAGATAAACCTCAGCTGCATTGACCAACGCAGACTGCAGCGTCTTACAAGCGCTGCATTATATAATTAGATGATAAGAACCTATGTAAGAATGAATAAAAGGCGATGCCCTCGCAGTAGCGAGTCAGTTAGATTCAAACACCCGAATTGAACTCATTAAGTGTACGCATTAGTTTATAGTGTGAACATTTTGGTCCTTCGAGAAATTCTGTTGTTTTCCCCCACCAGTGGTAAGAAACACAGAAGAAAAAACCAGCGCCTTAAAGTAAAAAGAGCAAGGTTATTCGAGTGATTCTGTTGTTTCCCCCACCAGTGGTAAGAAACACAGAATAAACTATAAGGTGAAACATTGTGTTCTTGCTTTTCTTTGGCTGATCAATCAGCTGTGAGTCGAGGCACAGCTAGGTCAACTGGGCGACCAATCAAAAAATCCTCCAACGGATCACGCCAAAGAATACAAGCAGAAAGTACAAGTCACAGTGATTGTTTTCCCAACATGTTGTCGGAAAGATCTGTGAAATTGATGCAAGACCAAGAAGTGCTGCAGAACAAAATACTGCAAGCCATCAAGGACAAGGCATCTATACCAGCAATAGAAGCATTGGTAGACCAATTTACTACTAACAACAATGCGCTGGTAAAATTGGGAGTTGGCGATCATCAATATTTTAATGACAAAATATTTATTAAAACTATGGATGCTGTCAAGGCCTACAAGGAGTCGCAATTAAAGGTAGAAACACTTGAAGAGGTAAATATACCAAGTGGATCAAAACTATCTGATTCCGCATCAGCTCGGAGCTCCAGTCCAGTTGATAATCTGGTTCAACTGGTGGACAGAAGAGCGGACAGGGTGAGGCAACAGATAAGCCTAATATACGAAACCCTGGATAGTTCAAGTGAGATTGAACTAGTCAAGCAGCTGGCAATGATGAAAAGTCATTGGTCCAACGTGACGGACACACTGAAACTGCTTGAAAACAAGTATGACAGAACTGCCTTTGATCAAGATGAGGTAGACATTCTGCAATCTGATGTTGCCGCACTAGAGATGGTACATCAGAGGAAGTTGGAACAGTTCAAAAGTTCCAACTACGACGTGCCAGAACTCCCAAAAGTGGACCTTCCAACGTTCAATGGAAATGCGAAGGAATGGCCAACATTTTACGAGCTGTTCTCTGAACTAATAGACAGCAGGAAGGATCTCAGCAACACAAGGAAGCTGGGATATTTAAGAGCCTGCTTAAAAGGAGAAGCTCAAATGGTGGTTAGCCATTTGATAACGGGATCAGCGGCTAGCTATGCAGCAGCGTGGGAGCTTATCTGCAAACGCTATGAGAATAGCAGAAAAATATTCTCCCAACACTTCAACAAATTAATGGAACTGGAGTGCTTGCTGCCCCACGATGAGAAAAATTTAGGGAAGTTTTTGGATACTGCGACCGAGAGCATATTCATCATAAAGCAAAAAGGAAAAATAGGAAGCTCTGCTGACGTAATTTTAGCTGAAATTCTGCTGCGGAAATTTTCGCCAGAAGCCTTGCAGCTGTATGAACAGCATGTAAAAAAGGCAAGAGCTATACAGTCCTTACAAGATGTACTAGAGTTTATTGAGCAACAATACAACTCAGTAAATGCCATTACCAAAAATACCGCTCAGCTTGCTACAAGAAAAGTGCAAGTTAGATCGTGTGCTCTAAGGATGGCCACGATATGATAAAGTGTCTCAAATTCAGAGCACAATCAATCGAAAAAAGAAAAGAATTCGTTCAAAAGAACAGCATGTGCTTTAGATGCTTTGGAAAGCATAATGCTATCGATTGCAGAAAGGAAATTACATGCAATCGATGCTCCAAAAGACACAACAGCCTTCTTCATGAAGAGACAAAACGCAGTATCAACAGCAATAGCCTTAAGCAAGGGCAAGACACACTATTGGCTACAGCTGTTGTTTTAGTGAAAAACAAAGCTGGAGGTTACAACGAGTTGAGGGCGCTTATTGACGGTGGATCCCAGAAGACGCTGATTTCAGAGGAAGCAGCACAAATATTAAGGGTTCCCAGAGTAAGAAGTACTATAGAGGTCGAAGGTATCTCCCAGACTACTCAATTATCAAAAAATAGTGTCCACCTGACGATCAAACCAAAAATTCCAAGCAGCTTCAAAGCATCAACGGAAGCATTGGTTTTACCAACACTCCATAGAGCCCTTCGTAGCAGATCCACGATTCAACGAGCCAAGCAGAATTGACATGGTGATAGGTGTGGATCTATTTCCCCTGATTATGATGGAAAAAATAAAAACCGTGAATGGAATCTTGGGACAAAAAACCAAATTTGGATGGATTGTGTCTGGAAATATAACTCGAGCAGCAAAGCACAAAATTATAAGTGCCACTACCACAATAAATCTAAAGGACCTGGATCGCTTTTGGGAATTGGAAGATGAAGCCGATGAGACGATTACAGACAATGCAGAATGCGAAAGAAAATTCCAAGAAACAACTGTCATCAACGAGGAAGGCAGATTTGTGGTGTCAATTCCATTCCGCCAAGAGGCAAAGCTGGGGGACTCTCGCAAACAGGCAATGGCAAGGCTCATGCAAATGGAAAAGAAGTTTCAAAGAAACCCAAAGAACTGGGCTGCATACAACGAATTCATGAAAGAATACCTTAAGATGGGACATATGGAATCTGTAAAGACAACGGGTCAAGGTAAATACTATTTACCCCATCAAGCAATCATCAGGCCTGGAAGCTTAACTACGAAGCTACGAGTAGTTTTTGACGCATCCGCAAAAACGACAAATGGACTAAGCCTAAATGACGTTATTATAGCTGGTCCTAAGATTCAAAAGGATATATTCGATATTCTAATTAAATGGCGCAAGTGGCAATATGTTATGGTAGCTGACATTGAAAAAATGTATCGCCAAATAAAGGTTGCTGAGAAAGACCAAGAATACCAATATATCCTATGGAGAGATGATCCAAAACTGCCGATCAGTGAGTTTAAGTTAACAACCGTAACGTATGGCACCTCGGCAGCACCTTTCTTAGCAGTCCGATAACAATTCAAGGCAAATGTTTTATTCAGGAACTGTGGAAGTTACCGATGACTTGGGACGTTGAATTGGAATCCAACTTAGCAAACTGGTGGATGGAATATGCTAAAGGTCTATCAAATTTAGAAGAAATTAGCATTTCACGCTGGACTGGATGCTCCAAAGGTATTATGGAGCTACATGGATTCTGCGATGCATCAGAGAAAGCATATGCAGCGGCTGTGTATACAAAAGTAGGCGGCAGAGTTACCTTGCTAGCAGCAAAAAGCAAAGTAAATCCTATAAAAAACAGGAAAACAATTCCAAAGTTGGAATTATGTGCTGCGCATTTACTAGCAAAGTTATTAGCGAAAGTGCAGGCTATATGGAGCAACAAGATTACAACGCATGCATGGAGTGATTCGCAAATTACTATTGCTTGGATACAGAACAAGCGCAGCAAAGATAAGTTCGTCAGAACTAGAGTGGAAGATATCAATAAACTAATTCCCAATGTCAAATGTAATTACGTTAAATCGGGAGAAAATCCAGCAGACGTGGCTTCAAGAGGGATATCACCGCAAGCTCTTAAAATCTGTGAAATTTGGTGGACAGGGCCTAATTGGCTATCTATAGATGCACAACACTGGCCCACTCAAAAGGAATCAGAAATATTTGTGGTATCCACATTGATAAAATCCGAATATCTGCAAAACCATCTTTTATCAAAGTATTCATCGATCGACAAACTTCTTAGAGTAATGGCGTATGTATTACGCTTCATAACAAAGCTGAGAGGAAAAAAAGCAGCCGTCACATCTTACGGTGGAGGAATTAAAGCTAGCGAAGATTGCTGTGGTAAAGATACAACAACAGCTAGATTTTGGACACGAAGTCAGACTACTCAAAAACAAAAGACCTTTAGAACCAAAGAGTAAGTTGCAGGCGCTAAATCCGTTTTTGGATAGTGATGGCGTACTTCGAGTTGGTGGACGACTACAAAACGCAATGATACCGTATAATGTAAAACATCCAATTATACTGGATAAGTCACATTTGACTTGGTTAATTGTAAAGGATTCTCACAAAGAAACTCTGCATGGCGGAATTAACATTATGAGAACTTATATACAGAGGGAGTTCTGGATATTTGGCATACAAAATTCCTTAAAGAAATATTTAAGGGAATGCATTGTATGCATACGATACAAGCAAGAGATGTCCAGTCAACTGATGGGAAATCTACCAGTTTATCGAGTAACGGCTGATTACTCGTTTCAAAATACTGGAATAGACTACGCCGGACCGTTCCAGATTCGCTGCTCAAAGGGAAGAGGTCAAAAAACGTATAAAGGATACATTTGTGTATTTGTTTGTATGGCAACAAAAGCAATACATTTGGAAGCTGTTAGCGACCTTTCGTCAGACAAATTCCTGGAGGCTCTTCGACGGTTCTTTGCAAGACGAGGCAAGAGTGAGAACATATACTCAGATAATGGAACAAACTTCGTAGGAGCTTCAAGAATATTGGACAAAGAATTTGTAGCTGCCATTAAATACAATAATGAGTTAGCACCTACACTAGAAAAAGAAGGCATCAAGTGGCACTTTATCCCCCCGGGAAGCCCCCACATGGGAGGTTTATGGGAAGCCGGTGTAAAATCAGTGAAGTATCACCTTAAACGAGTTATTGGTGAAAACAGCTTTACATATGAAGAATTTGCATCACTGCTATGTCAAATCGAAGCAGTACTAAACTCGCGCCCATTAGTCACTGTAAGGAGCGAAAACGATGGTGAGGAAATATTAACGCCGGGTCATTTTCTGGTGGTAAGACCTCTAATTGGAGCTCCTGAACATTTTGACGAAAGTAAGACAATCAGCTCTTTGGATAGATGGAAGCTTATTCAACGCATCAGAGGTGATTTTTGGAAGAAATGGAAAGAGGAGTATCTGGTGTCATTGCAGCAGCGAACAAAATGGCGCCAGGTAAAGCAAAATCTGAAGGAGGGACAGTTGGTTCTTATAAAACATGAGAACACTCACCCTGCAAGATGGCCAATGGGAAGAATCATTAGTACGACTAAAGGACAAGATGATAAAGTCCGGGTAGTCACGGTTAAAACAAGCGATGGGGAAGTAAAAAGATCGCTAAACAAGATCTGTCAACTTCCTGTTAGCGAAGCAAAACCAGCTGGAGCTGCAACGCCATCTAGAACGGAGTCAATGCAGCTACGCAAGGACAAGAAGCAGCGAGTTCCAAAAGGCAAAAGGAATGGCACTGGAAGCATAGCTACTGTGCTATGCTGTTTATTGATGTTGCAAGCTACAACTGCGACAAAAAATTCGGAAGAAATTCCCAAAGAACTTGGAAAAATTTACGACATCGACGCAAAAGCTGCAGTTATGGTAAACAAAATTGGTAAAATTGAAGTCGCTACATCCAGTTGGCAATTACTGTTTTATTATGACATGCAAGCCTATTTTGATGTCATAAAACAATCAGAGGACTTCCTGGAAAAATCCCGCCTGGTTTGCGAAAAAATGGGAGACTTCAAGGACTACTGCGATTTCTTCGGCACGACAATAAGGACAAAAATTGACAACATAAAAGAAAAAGACAAAATACTACGGCACCGTACCAACCGAAAGAAAAGGTTTATACTGTTCTTTGATATCGGAAATGCAAATAGAATACAGGAAAATATGCAAACGATCATAAAAAACGAAAAACATCTAATAGAATATGTTGACAATCAGACCTCGGTCATCAATGCCACGGAAGAATTAGTAAGAACAACTACGATAGAAGCAAACCGGAATTTGGGAAAACTGACCCAACAAGTCAATATTATTGCAGAAACCATGAAGGAGCACTTTATGGTATATAAAGAGTCAATTAAATTCCTTATGTTATCAAATCAAGTGCGAAACTGGATTGAAGAGGCAGAAGGCCTACAAGCAACAGCGATCTCAATGGTAACGGACATTAGTGAAGGAAGAATTCATCCTACACTAATTGCGCCTAACAAAATGCTGGAGGAGCTCGAAAAAGTTAAGCAAAAATTAGGACGAAAACAAATGCTACCGGGTGGAAATTCAGTTATACAATTACCACTGATCTATAAACTGATGAAGGCACAAGCTATGTTGAAGGATAATGTCCTATTCATTGAAGCAAAATTGCCGATATACAACAATCAGGAAACGGATCTCTTTGAAGTAATCCCAATACCACTGTGGACAAACGGAACAAAGCTTATTCCGAAATTGAATTCTAAATATTTTGCGTTCAATACCGACATAAACGCATATCACCTAATATCTGAAATGGAAATTAACCAATGCAGACAAGAGGATTCGACAACATGGCTTTGCGAAAATAATTGGGCATGGAAAAACGCGGATGATCACTCTTGCGAAATATCTCCATTGAAACCAAGCAAGGCACACTCATGCGAAATGATGGAATTCCAAGGCAATTCGTTCATCAAAGAGATAAGTGGATCCAACCGTTGGCTATTTAGACTGTTTCGGAATACAACAGCTAATATAAGATGCAACGAACAGCATCAAGTTATAAGACTGCCCAATCAAGGCATTATACAACTACCTGCAGGATGCACAGCAATATTAGGGGATACAACAATAATTACTCCTCAAAAAGTAATTTCGACAGCGTCTGAAATGTCTATCTTTCCCAGTTTACGAATTATAGATGACAAGGAGACATGGAACGTGGTCCCGCTGAAGCACTTGATTGTCAACAACACTAATGAACTACAAAATCTTCAAATGCGCATCAATACTCTGAAAAAAAACAAAGTACACATTGATGACTTGATTTTTCACACGGCAAGCGGACACTCGGCTCTAGCGTTGACAGCGATTATCATAATTATAATGGTCATTTATATCCGGAGGCAACGCATAAATGAGAGACAACCACTGGCCGTACACTTTTCCCCCCCGGAGAATGTCTAAAGATGTGTTTAGCCATGATAAGTAGACAAACTATAAATATGTTCTATTTATGGGCTGCAATAAACATGGCATGGGACAACATAAGTGGCAACTACAGATAAGTACGATTGCAGGGGTCTATTGCCGAAGTGTTAAGAGATATGATCACGCGGGAGGTGATTAGCGCGGTCATAGGTCACAAATATAGATTTAAGATAAACCTCAGCTGCATTGACCAACGCAGACTGCAGCGTCTTACAAGCGCTGCATTATATAATTAGATGATAAGAACCTATGTAAGAATGAATAAAAGGCGATGCCCTCGCAGTAGCGAGTCAGTTAGATTCCAACATCCGAATTGAACTCATTAAGTGTACGCATTAGTTTATAGTGTGTACACCCACCTTTTAGATATTAGCTTGTCCTCAAGCGATTATTTCTGGATATAAGTGTGGTACTGGATTTGCAATTTCAGCTATTTCTGTTTTTGTCTCTGTTTCTTTTTCGATATTTTTGTTAGTGGTTTTACTTGGTTTTAGGTAAGAGATAATAATTTTGTGTGGCGCTGTTTTACATTTCATATAAAAGTAAAATATGTAAATTAAAACTAAAACAGATATGAAGATTATTAGTATGTTTCTGTAAATTGTGTTACTCTTATTGTTTAACAAAATCATTTCCTTAATTTCTATGTGTGACATTGGTTCGATTTTTGTTACATTGTGTTCAGTAAATATTACATTTGTGTATTGTTGAATACTATTAGATATTGTAATTTGTTTTAATTCTGCTGTGCAGTTGGATATTTTTATAATTTTATTATTTTCAATATAAATCTCTTGACCGTTACAATTGTGATAAAGTTTTTCTCTGGCCATATTCCAGGTTATAAGTATATTTGTTTTAATGTATTGAATATAGGATTGTTTACGATATTTTTGAAAAGTACAAGTTGGTGTTTCGTGTTTTATTATGTTAGCTATGCAATGGTCTTTGACAATATTCTTTGTTAGTGTATTTAGAACGTAGTTGTTATGTGAGTAGAATTTGCCTTCAATATTTTCCTTAATAATTTGGCCATTATTGTCGGGGTAAGGTGCAATGATGAAAGTTGGTCGTTCAATTGAATTCATAGGAATGTGGGACATTAGGAATATTTCATTAGTAGGTACGTTATACCAAGCGGAAGTTTTTATGTTTATCAGATTTTTGTAATTAATGTTGCCAATATTTTCATGTTTTAGTAGTTTAGGATTAAATATTCCTAGTCGTGTTAGTTGTGAACCCATTTCAATGTCTTCGATATATTCGGTAAAATGTTCAATAATAAATATTAATAGATTCAATTTTTGTTCCTTTTTCAAAGAATTGGACTGGTTATTAATTATTTCTATGCCATTATTGAGACTGTCAATAACGTGGTTTAGAGTGCTGACCTGTACTGTGTCTTGTGATAGAGTCGAAATTTGTTGTTCAATATGTTGTCTGTCGTCTTCGTCTAGTGTGCCAAAAAGATATCTTAATGTGGAACCTACAAAGTTAGCCAGTCCTCGTTTGTTTCGTTTTGAAATGCGTATGCCATTTATTTCTCTTTCCATTTTCTCGGTTAAATATTTAATTTGTGTGACATTTTTAAATTCTTGACATTGTTTAAATATACTATTAAATGTTTTTTCAACTTCTGTAATATTTATGGTAAGACAGTGATGCATAAAGGTGATGGGGATTTGTATTGTTCCAGATTCAAACAAGATAAATCCTTGATTGTTTTCTATTGGGTTGATTTCGATTGTTCCTGCTGTAGTTTGTCGCAATACAAGTTATTATGGTGATTATGAGTCCGATGATTGGGAGGTGTCGGTTTGCTGCAAGTATTTGCTGTCATTAACTTTCTTTTTCTTTTTAAATTTGCTTTTGTAATGAATAACGTTTTGACCTCTATTATTTTCGTTATAATGTTTTTCGTCTAATTGTTCTATTCTGCCTGTTTTTCTAAAGGGATTCTTTGATTTTGCGCGTGTTAAGGGTGCTTGTCTAAATTTTGTGTCGATTTCGAAATCCTGTCGTTTTTTGTTAAGATTTTTGATTTTCATTTCTTTAATCATCTGGGTATCATAAGTAGGTGTGTCTGTGTAAAGAAGGATGTTAGCCGGTATCTGTCCGGTTGTGTTATGTTTAGTCTTGTGATTGTATATGTATAAAATTGTTTCCATTCGTGTTTCTTTATTTTCTCTATTGTTTTCAGTATTGATAATTCTGATTTTTTCATTTATGGTTTTATGAAGGCGTTCTATGTCTGCTATTCCTGTTTTACTTGTGGTAATATCTATTTGTATGTCTTCGTTGTTTAGCCAAGTTTTTAAAGAAGTGCTTATAAACGCGGAGTCCTTGTCTGCTTTAATTTTCTGTGGTTTTCCCATGTCGTTAAAAATTCTAGTAAGGGCTCGTTTTGCCTCTAACCAATCTATACTGTTTTTTTTAATAAGTGAAGCAAATTTTGAATAAACGTCTATACAAGATAAATACTGTTCGTTGTCAATAGCATAAAAGTCAATAACATAAATTTCGCGTGGGTTATTTGTCTCTGGAGTTATTTCAAAAACTAGTTTTGTTGGTCTATGTTCTGTCTTTGCAAGGTTACAGACTTCACAATCATTGATAATGTTTTGAATTAGTTTATTATAATCGGGAAAATAGTGAGTTTCTTTAAATAATCGTATCATTTTTTCAATACCGGGGTGTAACAATTAAGAATGTTGAGTAATAATGAATTCTTTAAATTCAGGATAAGATTTTATGTCTTTTAACATTATGATACTTTTCAGAATTTTCACGTTACTATGTGGGTTAATGGTTTCTCGATATGCTTTTTGAAAAACTAAAAAGTCTTTATCATTTTCCAGGTAAATAACACTGCTATTATTTAAGAAGTATTTAATAAGGATATCTTTTGCCTTTGTCAGGGTCATGTCAGTGTATTTGATGGTCAGTTTTATTTTGGAAAAGTATTTCGTTGTCTCTACTTGGTCTACGCTATCTTTTATAAATTCAATTTGTCTTGCAAAATAGTTTATGGGTTTTTCTGTAATTTCAATGTAGGTTTCGTTGCTTTCTGATGAACTGTGTATTGTTGCTGCTGTTGAAATATTTTCTTCTTCGCCTACCATGTTTTCTTCAATTTTGACGCGAGATAAAGCGTCTGCTACATGATTAAGTTTACCTTCTAAATATTTGATTTTGAAATTATATTCGCTAAGTCTAATTCGCCAACGTTGTAGTTTTATGTTAGGCTCTTTAATATTATTTAGCCAAACAAGGGGTTTGTGATCGCTCAAAATCTCAAAGGGGACTCCATATAAATATGGGCGGAAATATTTGGTTGCCCAAACGATTGCTAGTAGTTCTTTTTCAATAGTGCTATAATTTTGTTCATGATCATTTAATGTTCTACTTGCAAAGCTTACTGGCTTATTGTCTTGTGATAACACGGCTCCTATGGCGAAATTGCTAGCATCAGTAGTGACTTGAAATGTTTTTGTGAAATCAGGGCAAATCAAAATTGGGTCGTTCATTATGAGTGTTTTCAATTTTTCAAATGATTTATTGTATTCTTCGTTTCTTGTGTCTATTTTAGCTCCTTTTTTTAGAAATATTGTCAGAGGTTTTGCAATCTTTGCAAAGTCTGGAATGAACTTACGGTAGTATCCGCATAAGCCTAAGAAAGATTTGATTTCTTTTGGTGTCTTTGGGAAAGGAAATTTTCCGATTGCCTTAACTTTCTCTTTATTTGGTCGTATGCCTTCTGGACTTAGGAGTCTGTCCAATTGGAGTTTAAGATTGGCTTCTTTAAGTTTCTCAAAAACCTTCCTCAGTGAGTCTAGGTGTTCGTTCAGAGATGTTGAATAGATGATCACATCATCTAAATAAACAAGGCAATGCTTATTTATGAGGTCTTTTAGGACGTAATTCATGCACCGTTGGAAGGTTGCAGGAGCATTTTTTAAGCCAAATGGCATGCGAGTGTACTCATAGTGACCGTGTTTGGTCGAAAACGCCGTTTTTGGTATAGACTTAGGGTCCATTTCGATTTGATGAAAGCCTTTTGCTAAGTCAATTGTAGTAAAATACTGGCATTTTCCTAATTTGCCTAGTATTTTGTCCATGTTAGGAATCGGAAATTTATCATTTATTGTTATTTCATTTAGATTTCGATAGTCCACGACCAACCTGAATTTCGGTTTGCCAGAGGCATCCATCTTTTTGGGGACAATCTATAATGGACTGCAATAAGGGGAGTCGCTTTCGCGTATAATGCCTTGTTTTAACATTTCCTCAATTTGTTTATTTACTTCTGCTTCGTAGGAAAACGGGTACGAGTATGGTCTTTTGTAAACTGGGTTTTCATGAGAGGTTTTTATATCGTGACGTATTATACTTGTGAATGTAAGGTTTTCATTTTTGGAATATTGAATGTCATTGAACTCTTTTAATAAATTTGTAAGTCTGTATTTTTCCTCACTATTTAAATGTTCTAGTCTGTATGTGTGTTCTGAGTCTATGTTGTTGTCCATGGCATAGTTTATTTCTGATGTAAAGTTGTTTTCTTGTAAGAGTGCATTAAAGTTTTCCGAAGAGTTCTCATCACATGGATCTAATTCTTTGTGAATGAATGTTCTTTCGTTAATTATTGTTTCTTTCCGAGAGTAGTCTATTAAACCGTTATTCTCCATTAGTATTTTTCTTCCTAACAGAATATCATAATAAGGTGAAAATGAATGAATATAGAATTTTTGTGTTTGTTGAAAAAGACCGTTGGCTGGAAGGTCTACATATTTATTTAATTTAGAATAGCCTGTCATACTTCGGACAGTTATTTGCTTATCTTTAACTTGAGGATTGAAAACGTTTGAGCTCATCAAGTTTATCGAAGAGCCAGTATCAACTATGCATCTATATCTGTGGTTTATTAAACATGATCTCTATGTATTGGTGGGATCCCAGGCTGGTATTGGAAAATTTTCAGCTTGTTGATATTGCTGATCTGTAAACAATTCTGTCTGAGTATTCTGTAATTGATCTTCGTGGAACTGTTCGTCGTTATTAATGTAGTGTTCAGTTTCGTTATCGTAATCTAATTCGTGCTGGTGAAAATTTTCATTTGTCTGCATTCGCGATTGTTCGCTGCTTTCTCTAAGACGCTTATTTGGCACTCTTGGTTGTTGGGGGGCTGATAGTAGTTTCGGGTGTCGTTTTGACGGTCCTGAAGTAAGTCTGTTCTGAATCCGTTGTATAAATTTCTGTACTGATTAAGTTGCTGTTGTCTGGTCGGAGGAATTTGTCTAAAAGGGGTTTGATTGTTTACGTTAGTGTTTTGGGTCTGTGTGGGATTTAATGGAATAAAGGGGCGAATGAATCGTTGGTTGGGGTGAGTGTTTTTGATTTGGTTAATGTTTGTATGTTTATAGGTGTTAGGTGGATTTGAGTTAAGTTTTGGCTGACTATCGAATGTTTTTGAAATTGGGTCTTCGTATAGACCTTCTTGTTAGGCGGTTTGCTTTAGTTTTTGAACGGTTGAAATGTCATACCTCGCTAAGGTCATGAACAACCTATCGGGGAGTGAGCGTTGAATTGTATTTTTTATTGTGGTTGCCATTGCTTGTGTACCACCATATTATTTCGGTCATTCTCTAATGCTAACTTATTTATAATTACACTGGACTTATCTTCTAATTGTTCACAGAATAGACGTAAGTTACCCTTAAAAGGTGTCCGATGCAGTCTTCCTAGTAGATCCTCCAGGGGCGTCTGAGTCTTGAATTCCGTGATTAGGGCGTCTCTTAAAGATGTCCGTTCGTTGTGCATTCCAAAATTGGGTAACCTTTTCCGCATCTCCGACAACTTGAAGTTCGATGGCTCCAAATATAACCGCCTTCTGTCGAGCGTCGTTTGAAGGGTATAAGTTCAACAGGTATTCGATACGTCTGATAAACGAGCTGAGATTCGATGGGTCTCCAGAGAATTTCGGTACTTGGCGTATTTGCCGAAGTAATTGAGTCATATTTTCCGCTGGTAATTCCATTTTAGTTTTATTTATAAGTTAGTTTCTGTTCTTGTTCACAGACTGCTGCAGTATGTCGAGACTTATGCCTTAAGTGAACTGCACTGTTTTAACTTTTTATTGTTTTATACAATAGTAGCGGTCGCACTTTTGATTTTAGTGGGCTACTGTTTTTGTTCACTAACTGCTACAGTATGTCGAGACTTATGTCTTAGTGAACTGCACTGTGCGCCTTTTAATTGTATTACACCTTAGTGGAGGTCTCACTTCACGAAGCGGTCCACAAAATTAGGTCTTTAAATTAACTCCGATCGCACAGGTCCTTGTGCGGATACCGATTTTAGTCACTTTAAACGAACCGAAATCACTTTGTTGCGGCCAATTCGCGGGTACAATCAGAAAAGGTTACTTGGTCGTACAAGTTTCCTCTTTTCACTAGATTGTCAAAGGATAACGAGTTTACTAGGACTTTTTTCAGTATCCTACCGACTGCGCCAATAAACTTTTTTGGTGATAGATTTAATGAAAAAAAAAATATATTTTCCTTTTTATGATCTTTATTTGAATAAGTTTCACCAGAGGTCAGTTAAGAACTAATTTACAAAGGTATTCTTTCGGCCCAGCAAACCTTTTACAGAGGATTAACATAAGCCTTTTAAGTTCTACTTAGCTTTATATGTCAAGCTTAACAGATCATTAAGCTCGTTACCGTTAAGCGGTTCGTATCTTGGGGGAATGTTATTTTTGAGGCTTTTGGAGAGTGAAGCTTTCCAAAAGATCGGCTTTAGCTTTTTTATATGAAGAGTGAATATGTCGTATGAAGAAATGAATATGTCACTATATAAAGTTACGAGTAAGGGCTTAAAATTGAGCAGTTTGTAAACAGTAACTGCGAAAACTAAATAATATTTTTGAAAAATTGTGGTTGTTGCGGATTCTAGTTCTCAAAATTTAATGATTTTTAACCCGAAATTACGTATAGTCATAAAACTGGTGTATACCAAATTAGAACGCTTTATGATCGAAAACAACAATGCTATGCTTGGATTTCTTTTCCATTACTTAGTTAGTCGTTACAAAAATTTAAACCAGTCAAAATAAACTATAATTAATAAATAAACAATAAATAAATTTAATCACTTTTAAACAGGGTTTGTGGTATTTTACAATACTTTTGGGTGTTTCTAAACAGTTTCTAGCATTTTTATGTCGTTTCTTGGCATGGAATACATTGTGTGTGGCATACACTGTACTGCCGGGGGACTAGATCTAGAAATTAATGTAAGGTAATAGGTAATTAGAAGCAGACTCAAAGATAATAACATCATTTAAAGAAGCCAATAAAGAGGCGAAACTCACAAAAAAAAACCATGTAGTTTGCAAGAAAACCGTTATATTGGCTCCTGATTAAATGAAGAAATGGAGATAGTCACACGGTAGTATTTGAAACGACCACTTTCTTGTGCTTGGTTCAAAACCATAAAAGATCGTTAGAACGCCAAAAATTTTTACAATGTTACGATGGGAAAATTAAACGTGTTTAGTTAATATACAAGTTAACTTTCGAAGCCGTGGTTTTCAGCAAACCCAGTCGAGAAAAGAAACTGGCTGCCGAATATTTGGGGCCGTATGAAATTTCGAAAGTCATGGCCGTTACGATGTTCGAAAAGCAGCTGACGTAGCTCCCACCAACACTACCACCAGCTGTGATCACATGAAGTTACGTGCACGTAACAATGAAGATGCTTGGTCATCTGGGACAGATGAGTAATCAGGAATGGCCGAATGTAAGATGGTGAAGCAGCGGAGAGTCAACAGAAACGCTGTAGAAAGTCAGCAGAAAAGCAGCACAATACTAGCAGAATATCAGCAGAAGATTAAGCAGTTCAACATTAACATTACAGCAGCAGCTAAAGAGTACATGACGCGCTATGACATTGGGGAAAAAAGGGGTGGCAACGCGAAAGCAAGAAGAAGAGAGATATCAGAAGAAGGAGGAATCAGGAGAGACAAAAAGTGACGCCGAAGCAGAAAAAGTGCAGAAAGTTGAAATAGCCGAACAATCTTGTAACATTTCCAATAATATATTAATACTTATATTTTATAATAATAAATCGAGTTGAGCATAATACCTCAGCTCACATATATATATTAAAATTATCTATTATTTGGTAGAGAAAGCAAGGTTTAAATTCCACCAAATACCTTGCTACCGTTTAGTTTTTCTGCAGTCTGTAAAATTTTTCTGTTTCAATTTGCGAGTTTCGTTTTTTTTCAGTTGTCTTCTTTTATCCCTCTCGGTATTGTGCTAAAAGTATTCACTATCGCAATTTCTAATTTAACACAAGTGTTAAAAAATGATTTAATTGCGTATAAAAACGGACCAATTAAAGGCAGTATAATATTATTTAGCCTTAGAATGTTTGCAGAAACACACTTTTAGGACTTGTTACATAACATAGTTTAAATAATCGACCAAGAGAGTTTCGCATATAATTAACATACGACAACGATAAATCGAGCGTGCTGACGATTAAGTCATGTTGTGCTATAGGGAGAGGGATATTAGATTTTTCTTCTGTGGACCATGTAGCGCCAGGTCTATTAAAATAACCTGGAACTACAAATTGGTCCCTATCGGACAGTCTATTTAGCTATTCTGGGAATCCAGAAGACCGCGGAATTTAAGGGCACGTCATGTAAACAAAAGAATAGTAAGACAGCTTTACGCAAAAAGTACCTCCTCTAACCTCAATTAAGACTACGCATCCACGGAGTATGTATATCAGCCTTTAACCAAGGGTCTGTAAACACAACGATATGGGATGCAAAGGAAAGGCTATCAGAATACTATACTACTGCTCCGCAAGCTTCTTGCATTTTCATAGGATTTTTTTTTGTATTTAGTCGGTGAACTTGACTATACCATTCTTTCTTGTTGATCTCAGCTTCGAACTAATTAGCCACTAAACTGTCCCTCCAAAAATCAAATCAAAAATTAAAAGGACAAAAATAGCTTATTAGGATGAAAGATTAAATGGCTCTAGCGTAAGAAAAGTTAACATTTTAAAAGTTAAAATTTCGGCTTTTGTTTTTTCTTATATAGAAGACAATACATAAGTTAAAGTTTGATCAGAAGAAAGCCGAGAAACGAAATTTTTGTTTCTTATGTGAAACCACCGAGAGCAGTGCCCACTTGTACTAATTTTCCTTTGTGGTGGTAATCTTTAGCAATCCTAGTTTGGACTCCCTCCACATACAAATGCTTTGATTTTTCCGTATCATTTTTTAGTTACCGATCTTAGGATCTTTGGGACTTGCTACGATCGACAACTGAACAGCGCGCTGCAGAGCGTTCCTCTTAGGCAGCATACCACCAGCAATGAGCAATGAGATTATCAGCTCGATGAAAACTATTTTTAGCCACGCCAAAACTGCTTATCAGTCCTTTCAAGCCACCTTTAGTTTGGCGCATAAACTTTTTCATCTCGTTTGCAATACCTAGGAAAGCATCACAACAGTATTTTGGATTTGGGGTCTTATCTAGGTCATCACTTGTTCGGCCGCACTTAGGTGCATAATTTTCTCACACAGCCAAGTAGTAATTTTTGCCTGTTCAGCTCTTATTACCTGACGGCATTTGTTTTGGATGTACACAACATGTGTGTTTTATTACATTGCTTGTAAAGACACAGATAGAGTCATTAATGAATCTATTAAAACCACCGCTGGTTTTGGCAATAGCAAATATAAATGTGGAGGGCAGATAAACCCATGACCGATTGCGTTGATATCTTTAAATAACGCGACATGTCGTGTTGGTATCGATTAGAAAACCCCTGAACAGAACTACAAATCAACAGTAGATCCGTATGCTAAAGCTATGTAAAAAGGAAACGGAGCTCCTATGTAAACACCGAAAACTCTTATGCAAGTCCTTGGTCAGGATGTGGTTGTTATCGAACTCTCGCTAGGGGATTCGATCTAGTGTGAAGAGAACCTAAATATATGTTACGAAAAAATCGAGTTTTCTTAACTAGGCGATTCTTTATTATTAAAGGAATTCTGCTTATATGACCTTTGTCTACATGCACATGTCCCAATGCTTTAATGTGAATCTTAATTTCAACCTTAGTGGCACACTTTCTTGGATTGGCGGATATCCCTTGAATCCGAATTTCATTTCTGTTCTTACATAATTCCACTTCAGAGATTTCAATTATTGGATTTCAATAAAATAATTGTATTAATAATCATTTAAAGGAGTTTTTTTTTTTATATAAGAAGGACAGTTGGAGCGCATTCTACTTCTTAAGGTATTTACTAAGTTCATTTGATAGAGGCTTATAAAATAACCTAAAGGATTTCTTAGAAGGCGATCTACCAATTCGTATGTACGTTTTTAACCGATTATAAATATGTAAGTACAAAAACTCTGACAACTCTAATATATATGATCTTAATGTCTGCACTTGCGTAGAAAACTTGGAGTAATAATGGTATTGTTTGGGAACGAGACACCCTGTATGCGCGAACAAGTCACCCTTTATCTTTGTTGACATTATCATTTGTCTGCAGCTTCAGTGGAGCTTATCAGCGGAATCAATGTAAGCATCGCACCGCTGTAATTGTCCGCGAGCTTGCCCAGTACTTTTCCAAACTTCTAACTCCCTTCTAACTGTAACTTGTTTACGTCTTATGCTAGTTTAATCGTATGGCGTGAGTACAGCCAAAGCTTAAGTTAGTTACATTTTTTGATCTGCAAGAAAACGTACGCATCGGTGTCGAACTAATTAATATTAAGTGTCTGAAATTAACCAATAAATCAAACTAAACAGTAACACTGGCGGGTTTATTTATGAACATAAAAAAAAACTGGTCCTTCGAGCCGGATTACCGGAACTGCGTTTCTTTCGGGCATTTGATTTTGATTATTGGCCTTTTGGCAAACGGTGATCTATAGTTTCCTACATCGTATAGAATCGCTCCCTTTCGACCACCATGCGGAGTGTGATTCAACAACGGGGCTTCTGCAAAAGCCAAATTACTCGTGCGCATAATAATGCCTTAAAATTTGTTGATGACATTCATTCAGTGCAAACAATAGTTGTCCGCCTGGCGCAACTACAGGAAAATTATTTGCGGTTCGTACGGCTCTCGGAAGAGCTGTATGCATTTAAATCGGAAGCCGATTGGGAGAACCCTGACGAGGATTTTGACGCATATGAGGACAAACATTATACTACACACGCTATTCTCAGCAATACTTTGGAGGAGTTGAGACGGGATGTCACCTCAAACAGTGTTGATGCCACAGTTCAAGCCGCAGACACATCCCAGAGAAGTCATGTTGATTTTCAGTTCGAGCGAATTAAACTTCCGACTTTTTCTGGAAATTATGAGGACTGGAAACATTTTTCGGACATGTTTATTGGATCGATTGCCTCCAATTCGAGTCTGACGGATTGCCAACGATTTCATTATTTAAAATCGTACCTTGCCGGAGACGCGCTTGCATTAGTTAAACATATTCCAGTTACTAATGACAACTATCGGGAAGCATGGGATCGGCTGGAACAGCGATATAACAAACAATCGCTAATTATTCGATCGTTCTTAAACAGTTTCATGAGCCTTCCGAGTGCTATAAATTCAAATATCGGCACAGTGCGGAAAATTGCCGATGGTGCAGACGAAGTTATTCGTGGTCTACGAGCTCTTAATTGCGAAGAGAGGGATCCCTGGCTAATTTTCATTTTACTTTCAAAATTAGATAGCGATACCCGCCAAGCCTGGGCTCAGTGCGCAGAATCCTAGGAAAAGGGTGTGACCATCAACCGATTCCTGAAATTTCTCACATCACGCTGCGATACGTTGGAGGACTTAACTCGATCAACCCAAGCCCGACGCGCAGCTACAACGCACCACGCAGACACGCATCCAAGACGGGAAGAGCCGAAGTGCACATCGTGCCAGCAGAATCACCAACTGTTTAAGTGTCCTCAATTCATCGCACTCGACATTGCATCTCGCCGAGACTTCCTCAAATCAAGAAAGCTCTGTTTCAATTGCCTCAGCCCGTCTCATATGGTGGGCAACTGTACATCGAGGCATACTTGTCGGATCTGCCGCCGCAAGCATCATACTTTGGTTCATGGCTCGTCGCAGCCAATTCAAAATGGCAACAACATTGACACAGCAAGTGTTGGCAGCCGCGATCGACCAGCAGTCTCACATGCGGGATCTTCAATTGGCCACAATCAACCGCTAGCTCGAGAAGGTCATCGCTTGGGAAGCGAGACTCCCGCGGAAAACAACTTTACGCATCATACTCTGGAGAATATTCCGGCGGCTGGTTCTCAGACTCTGTTGCCAACCATCCTTGCTGACGTCATCGACGCCTGGGAAACACTACAACCTGCAGGCTGCTCCTGGACACTGGATCTACAATAACCTTGGCATCGGAATCATTTGTTCAGCGAATAGGCGTGCGTCGAACGCACGCACGGATTTCTATTCTCGGTCTCGCCGCCAACAGCGCGGGCTTTACCCGAGGACGCGCACATATAAAGCTGCGCTCTCGTCATTCGGGCCAAACTGTCGAATTGGTCTCGTTCATTCTCAACTCGCTGACGTCATCACTTCCTGCCCAAGTTATTGACACCTCATCCTCTACGTGGAGGCAAATCTGCGAGCTTCCTTTGGCAGACCCAACGTTTTGCACACCTGGAGCCATCGATGTCATTGTTGGATCGGATCAACTTTGGTCTCTATACACAGGAGATCGGAAACACTTTGGTAACGACTTTCCTATCGCTCTCAATACTGTATTTGGTTGGATTCTTGCAGGCTCTTACTCTGCATTCGATGATCACCCTACTTCTGCGGTTACTCATCACGCGGACCTAGACACGATGCTTCGTTCATTCATGGAGATGGACAGCATTCAGCCTAACCAGGCTCTCCTGGACGCCAGCGATCCCACAGAGCGTCATTTTGCTGCCACACACAAGCGCTCGACGGACGGGGTGTACGTCGTCGAGTATCCCTTCAAGGAGAAGGCACCGCCTATTGATTCGACCTTGCCACAGGCCATCAATCGCTTCTTCTCGCTGGAACGCAAATTTCGTCGGTATCCAGAATTGAAGCAGCAGTACGAAGCTTTCCTGGACGACTACTTGCAACGTGGACATATGGAACAACTGACCTCGGCTCAGGTTGAGGAGTCCCAGACACCTGCTTCTATTTGCCGCACCACGCTGTCATCAAACTGGACAGTCTGACTACCAAATGTCGTGTAGTTTTTGATGGATTAGGAAAGGACAGCTCTGGAGTATCGCTCAATGACAGACTACATATTGGTCCACCGATTCAAACGGCGTTTGTCTACGCTTCCGGCAGCACCAATATGTTTTATGCGCAGATGTCGAAAAGATGTTTCGAGGCATTAAAATCTTTAAGCCACACACCAATTTTCAGCGCATTGTTTGGCGCAAGACTGTGTAATAATTGTTATTCTTTTTATGTTTTTAATATAACGTTTATTAAAAGAGATTTTTCATTAGATATCCAGTGTATTTGTAACTTCTGTTAAGACTGCTTAAGATTCGTTTTAGACATGTTGAAGACTCTTAGATGACTGCTTTTTGCTTGATCTTGAAGAGTCCAAGCTAGCCAAATGCAATCCGTCTGCGCCGGCAGAGAGGCCGTCGGCAGAGACGTTGCTTTGCTCTTATGTACTTAACTTTGGCAGCGAGAGCGCCGCTGTCTAAAAGAGTCATGTGCACATAAAGATCGAGCAGTCGCGCATGCTAATTATGCCGACTCTGCACTTTTGGTCTGAATAGCATTCTTGTGTGGTCAGATTGCTGAGCACTCAAGATATGCCTGGGAACTGAAAAGTCTTACATAAACATTGTTGCAAAAGTGCTACAATGTGATTGTTCCCAATGTTCTGATTTGATACAGTGCTTATTCGATATGTGTGCACATTACATCTCCCTCCTTTTGGAAAATAACGTAATTTTATGAAGTTATTTTATAATTAAAAATTTTTTTTTTTTTTTTTTTTTTTTTTTGTTTGTTACGTTGATAGTAAATTTACAAAAATAATTTTTTTTTTTTTATATTAAGGAAGTAATTTTAATGTTAAGGAAATTTAAGGAACATTGTGTACAAACATACGTGTTCTTGGGTTTTTAAATTCAAAATTTTTTTTTGTTTATAATCGTTCAACCATCAAAGATGATAAAATAAAAATGTTTTCTTACATTCAATGCACTTATGTGGGGTTAACTCTTTTCTCTATATATATATATTTTTTTTTTTTTTGTTTTTTTTTGCCGGTGGCCACCATATTTTTAAGAACTAAACAATTTTAACCTATCCTTATGTACCGTTTGTGGTTTTTTCTTATCATTTGATATTACTATATTATCCCTTTCTTCAATCTTTACTACCGTATATGGTCCAGTATATTTGAAATCTAATTTATGTCCGGTCTCGTTTTTTAATAACACCTTATCTCCTATTGATATACTTATATCGTTTAATTTTAAGTCATATAATTCCTTATTCTTTTTCTTCTGTTCTTCGAGCATAATTCTTGCTCTGTTATATGCTACTTTTAACCTATATTTACTTTCTTTAGCATAGTCTTCTATATTATAAATGGGTTCTATTCTATCCGTGCTATTGAAATGCTTTGGTAAATTGCATGTTTTACCAAAAATCAACTCATATGGACAATAATTATGCGCCATAGAGGGTGTAGTATTAAAACAAAATTCGAAATATTTTATCCATACGTCCCAGTCAGTTTTATCAACCGATATGTATGACCGGATGTATTCGTTAAAAGTTCTATGACTTCTTTCCACTGTTCCTACCGTCTGATGATGGTGTGCTGAAGAAGTTATATTTTCTACTTTCAGGTATTTGCATAAGTCTTTGATAATTGAATTTCTGTATTCAGTTCCCATGTCCGAAATGAACGTCTTCATTGGACCGAACTTTAGTACGAAAGATTCAAATATTGCTTTCGCTACTGTATTTGCGCTTTTATTTGCGATTGGAATGGTTACCAAATATTTTGTCAGGTCGCATATAAGTGTAACAGCATATTCATTACCGCTTTCTGACTTTGGTAGTGGACCTATCGTATCCACTATGACTCTGTCAAATGCGCTTATTGGTGTCTCTGTAATTGATAAAGGAGTTTTTGTGTGTTTCATAGTTTTAGCTTTTTGGCATTTTGGACATTTCCGTATGTACTCTGTTATTTCCCGAGTCATACCTTTCCAAAAGTAATGTCTTTTAATCCTGGCCAGGGTTTTTGTAATGCCTGCGTGTCCTCCTTGTGTTGGATCGTCGTGGTGTGTAGACAGGATTGCTTCTTTTTCTTTCTTTGTATTCACTAAGGTCACCGGGTTGAGTAGCGCTACTCTTAATAGTTTTAATGTTTTATTGCCCATTTTCTTAAATGTATCTATTGAAATGTTATCAAAGATATTTTCCCACGGTGCCATTTTAAGTTGATTGATATTATGCATACCGGCCTGCTTTTCAAGCCTGTGGAAAAATTGACCTAAGTCGAGAGTTCCATTAATATACAAATCTTCAACGTTGTATCTTGCAGTAATTTTTTTTCCATGTTTAAAAAAACATATCATATTATTTACATGCAATGTCACTACTTTGCGTACTTCGTCATTATTAATGACTCCGTATACTTTGGGCTTAGAAGCTTCTTGAGTAGTTTGCTTAGGCAATTCTACTTTATCATTTTTATTTCCTTTTCCTGCGCAGGATTCCTGTCTACTTTGATTTCTTGTAGTGACTTTAAGTACTTGTTTGGATATATTTTTTAGTTGGTCGATGGTTATTCTGGATAACGCATCTGCTACGTAATTGTCTTTTCCCTTAAGATATTCCACAGTAAATTCATATTCTTCTAAATCAAGCCTCATTCTGGTCAGTTTTGAACTTGGATTAACCATCGAGAACAAGTATGTTAACGGTCTGTGATCTGTTTTGACGGTGAAGTGTCTACCATATATATATGGTTTGAAATGATTTATCGCCCAATGTATTGCTGACAACTCTTGCTCTGTTGTTGACTTGTTGCTCTCACCCTTAGTGAAGCTACGGGATGCATAAGCTACTGGCAATTGGATACCATTATAGTTCTGGGTCAATACCGCTCCGCATGCCTCTTTGCTAGCATCAGTTATAATACAGAACTCTTTGCTAAAGTCGGGGTATTTCAGCAAAGTTGGATTCATTAGTTGTTTTTTCAGGTGTTCGAAGGCATGCTGGCAATCAGCTGTCCATTCGAACTTTACATTTTTCTTACATAATCTTGTTATGTGACGGGAATAATCTGCAAAATTTTGTATAAAACGTCTATAATAGTTACAAAATGCTACGAATCTTCTGGCACTGTCTGCGTCAGTAGGAACTGGATATCTCTGTATAGCATCATATTTAGTATCGTCAGGCAATATGCCTTTATCAGTACATTTGTGTCCTAGAAAAGTGACTTCACTCATGAAAAATGAGCACTTATCTGGATGCAGTTTGAGGTTGTTTTTCCTGCATAGTTCAAAAACATTTGTAAGATTCTTGGTCATGTGTTTTTCAGAACAGCCTATGACAATTAAGTCATCCATGTACAGAAATGCTTGAGATGGTTCTAGACCTGTAAATGCCATGGTCATCATTCGTTGAAAGGAATTTGGAGCTATTTTTAATCCGTATGGTAGTCGCGTGAAGCGATAAGAGCCACTGCTCGTAGAAAAGGATGTTATATTTCGAGAATCTTCTTCTAACTCTATTTGATGGAATCCCGACATAAGATCCAGGCACGAGAAATATTTTGCTCGGCCTAATTGATCGAGTATGTCATCTATTCTTGGCAAGGGGAACTTGTCAGCTAATAACTTTTTATTTATTTGGCGATAGTCTATCACTAAACGCCATTTTTTTTCTTTTGAATCCGGTAAGGATTTTTTCGGAACTAGCAATAATGGGCTATTATATTCAGATACAGCTGGTTCTACTATCTTGTCTTCTATTAATTTAGTTACCTGTCTCGATATTTCGGCTTGTTGTGAATGGGGTGTTCTATAGTTCTTAATATAGCTTGGTTCATCATCTCTCAATCTTATCTTTTGTTTGTAAAAATTATTTGTAGTGATTGGCTCTGTCTCCAATCCAAAAATATCAGTATATTGTGAACACAGTTCGGTCAACATTTTCTTATGTGCAGATGGAAAGTTTTTCTTTAATCTGCTTAAAATTGATTCGGCTCTTATGGAGTCGTTTAGATCTGCTATTTTGTAGTTAGTTAATGGTTCAAAATTGATTTTGCTTACGTTTAAAATTTTATTGCTGTTAGTTGTGTTTAGTATTCGGATGTACGTGTTTTTTGAATCTGATATTGAACTTCCGACAAATACACCATCTTCTATTTCCTGATTGGGTATTAGAATTTGGTTATCCACCGAACTTACGGTAATTTGCCTGATAACCTCACAACGAGATGGTATGGTTATCTCAGTGTTATCGATATTATGAAAAATTGGTATTTGTATCGCTTGTTTAATATTGTTTGGTCTTAGAATGAAAAAATCACTTTCTGTAGTAAAATCTAATTGGCAATTGAATGTTTTTATGAAGTCGATTCCAACTATTCCGTCACCAGGGATCGGAAAATTGTCGTCCACAACATGAAAATTGTGCGGTACTATATAGTTACCGGTTCTCATCTCGAGAAGTGTTAAACCTATTGAATTTATTGAACCCTTTCCAATTCCTGTAATTTGTGTTATATTATTATGATCAAGATTCAAAAGTTCATCTGAGTTTTCTTTAATGACTGATATATCGGCGCCTGTGTCTACTAGAAATGTAAGTATCTTATTTGTGTGTTCATTTTGTACTTTAATGAAAATATTTAGATTAAGATTGATGGTATGAACCTTTTGTTTTACTGTGCTTGATGCCCTAAGGGAGCCTGCTGGTTTTCCGACGTGCCTTGTGCATGTCTGACATTACCATTTTGGCTATAACTTGGGAAATTGCGGTTTTGGTTGTTATAGTTACCACCGCCTCTGTTCTGGCAGTTATTTCCTCTATATCCTCCTCGTCCTCTGCCATTGCTATTGTTATAATTATTATAGTTGTTGTATTGGCCGGTGTTCTGGTTATAATTATTTCTATTATTACCACCTCGACCATTTCCTCGTCCTCGGTAGTTACCTCTGTTGTAACTTCCTTGTCCTCTCTTGTAAAACAAAACGGAACTTGCACTTCCTGTCATCTCAGTGCTGCAATGGATGTATTTACTTATTGCTTCGTCCATTGTCTTAAATGATCCTGCCTCTAGGATTGTTTTCAATTTTCCATGATCGCAATTCTTTGTCATTGTATTGATTGCTTCCTTTGTGCTAAATTTGATAGCATGTTCTGGTTGCAATCCTTCATCTATATATGAAGATTCAAGAGACTTGCGTAGGTTTTCAATTTCATTTGTAAATTGTGTGGCTGTTTTACCTTTTTGGTAAACATTTGCCATTTTTGCTCTTACTACGTCCGTTGTTTCTCCTACGACCACTTCTTCTAATTTCCTGATTATGGCATCAATTGTAACTTCATTCTGTACTCTATAGAGTGTTGTTCCGATTATTTTCGATTTAATCACTTCAATGGCAATAGCTTCATGTGGTCCCTTAGTCAGGTTAACCAACTTGATTGCCGTGATAAATCTACGCAAATTGATCTTTTTTCCGTCAAATTCCGGAATCGCTGTTGATATGTCTTTTATGTATGCCCTCTGGGCACTTGCTTCGTCCACCATGATGAAAGATTTTGTTTCTGTTTCTTCTATGTCTGACTCAGCCAATTCTTCCTCCGTCAATTCAGCTAGTGTTAGTATAGCTGGAATTGTTAGGTTATTCAAATCTTCATCTTCTATTTCTGTTTCTGTTTGTTCGTCCGATTCTATTTTTATTGGCGAGTTTAAAATGGTTGGTATTGATATATCCAAACCAAGTTTCAATTTTACAGATAACAAGTTCGATCTAAGTTTTATGAGAACTTTCGATACTTGAGACCAATGATCTGGATTTAGTCTTTCCTTGTTATCATACACTAGTATTCGTGCTTCGTTGAAGGAATTTACCAGAATATTAGCATGTTTCTTTATTGTCGGTCCTAAAATAGGTCTATTTTGTGACAAACATTTATGAGATTTTTCAAATTCGTTTCTTATTCTTGTTATGTTTTTGCATAACTCGTTCCATTCCATACTATTTTATATATTCCTACTTGTTAGTATATATTTATATACTCATTCTTTATATTTTTTTTTTGTTTCTTTTTTTTTTGATAATATATATATTTTTTGTGTATAGATAATTTTTTTTTCTAAACCCTGTCTAGATTATTCGCCCTACTCATATATCTTCTTTTTAATATTTTGTTGTGTTTTACGTACAACGTCAGAAGGAACTGGGCCACACTGGTAATTGTCAAAATTAGGAGTAAAACCCACAGTGCTTGAATATCTTCAGTGTGATCTACTATTTTAACTTTGTTCACGACATTAGCCGTGTTGTCTTTGGTCTGACTATCGTCAGATCCGAACCAACCCATAGTTGTTAATTGAACGATTATTTTTTTTTTTTTTAAATTTTGATTAAAAATTGTATATTTCTATTATTTCTTCCTACACGTATGCCTGTCCAAGAAAAAGTTAGTTAGAGGGCATGTGTACGGTTTACAATGTTTTGCTCTATATAATTCAATACCGTACACATGTTTTTTAGTAAAAGCCTAACAGAGATTAGTAGTTTTCAAGCAGCGTTTTCACGCATCGGCTTGAGGTGTTTATTCTTAATATTAAGGCAGATTGGGGCATTGGTATTAAATACAGCCTCAACTGCGTTATTGCGCACCACTGCACAACTTGGCTTCGATCGCTTCCAGATTTTTGGTTTGGGCTATTATTTCTTCTTCAGTAGTTGCCGTCTTTATAAGGTCCTTTATTAACCTCCGTTGTTGAAGCAGCTTGATCCTTTTGCCGCTTCTCTTCTTCTTAATTTTTGGTTTTGGCTGTCTTCTTGCCCTATACTCAGCTATTGTGAGTGGGCGTGGTCCATCGTTTGGACACACCTCTAGTGCCTCTTGTAGAGTAGGTGCGTCCCTTTGCTCGATAGGAGCAGAGTCCTCCAGTTTGCGCCTGCTGTTGTCTTTCATCAATTGTGGTATTATATTTCTTCTTTATTGATTGTGCACATCACAATATTATTGTTATATTATTGCCTGTTATTGCATGTAATAATTATTGTTTTACAGGCTTAAGTGACCATGTCACGGTCGCCATGTAATAATTGTTATTCTTTTTATGTTTTTAATATAACGTTTATTAAAAGAGATTTTTCATTAGATATCCAGTGTATTTGTAACTTCTGTTAAGACTGCTTAAGATTCGTTTTAGACATGTTGAAGACTCTTAGATGACTGCTTTTTGCTTGATCTTGAAGAGTCCAAGCTAGCCAAATGCAATCCGTCTGCGCCGGCAGAGAGGCCGTCGGCAGAGACGTTGCTTTGCTCTTATGTACTTAACTTTGGCAGCGAGAGCGCCGCTGTCTAAAAGAGTCATGTGCACATAAAGATCGAGCAGTCGCGCATGCTAATTATGCCGACTCTGCACTTTTGGTCTGAATAGCATTCTTGTGTGGTCAGATTGCTGAGCACTCAAGATATGCCTGGGAACTGAAAAGTCTTACATAAACATTGTTGCAAAAGTGCTACAATGTGATTGTTCCCAATGTTCTGATTTGATACAGTGCTTATTCGATATGTGTGCACATTACAACTGAGAATGAACCTCTGCTTCATTTTCGCCTGCTGACGGTTACCTACGGATTGGCACCGTCACCATTTCTGGCTGTTCGAGTTCTAAAGCAACTTGCCGACGATCATGGCCATGAATACCCTGCAGCAGCTCACGCTCTTCTGCACGATGCCTATATGGACGATATCCCTACAGGCGCCAACACATTCGAGGAGCTTATGATTCTCAAGGACGAGCTTATAGCCCTCTTGGATAAGGGAAAATTCAAGCTACGCAAATGGAGTTCTAATAGTTGGCGTCTTCTGAAATCATTACCAGAGGAAGATAGATGTTTTGAACCTATCCAGCTCCTCAACAAATCAGCTGCGGATTCACCTGTCAAAGTTCTTGGTATCCAATGGAACCCTGGGAAGGACGTTCTGTATCTCAACCTAAAGGGATGCGATGCGACCATTTCTCCGACGAAAAGAGAACTCTTGTCTCAGCTATCAAGAATTTATGATCCGCTTGGACTGGTAGCGCCGGTCACAGTTCTACTCAAACTAATCTTCCAAGAAAGCTGGACAAGTGTCCTGCAGTGGGACGACCCCATTCCTGAAAGTCTACGTACGCGCTGGAGAGCCTTAGTAGAGGATTTGCCAGCACTTAAGCAATGCCAAGTACCACGGTATATTGGGCCACCATTTCGAGATGTTCAACTACACGGATTCGCCGACGCATCCTCGCACGCCTACGGTGCGGTAGTTTACGCTCGAGTTGCAGTTGGATGCAGCTTTCAAGTAACTCTGGTTGCCGCCAAAACACGGGTGGCCCCGATCAAGCCCGTATCAATTCCACGTTTGGAGCTAAACGCTGCGTTACTTCTATCTCATACACGAAAGTCTACACATTCGTGAAAGCAGACGTCTTTCGATAGCGCTGCGCGAAAATCTCGTGTTAACGTGGTTGTGCTGAACAGTGTTAGCGGCAAATCTGCAAAAACAAACGGTGGACTTGTGCCATAGTTCTGCGCGTAACCTAGGCGTGCTGAATGACCGCGTGTTGCAGGTGGTTAGCAAAATATATAAGTTTGCAATTCTTGCAGCTGATAAAACAGCTGACAGCGCTGCCAACTTATCTCGGTGGGCGATCATGAGCGAGTGGCGTTGCCACATCAACCGTAAGACCAGTGCTGAGGTGCGAACGTTGGGCGCGTAATTTCAAAATTAAATTCAAAATTTGATTTAATTTAATTTAAACAAATAAGTGCCATGCATAACAAGCTCGAAAAAATGAGCAGCGATCAAAAGAATGAGCGTAGAAGCTCCGTCAACCCAAGAAATGCTTGCTACTCCTATTTCTCAACTAGAGATATAGATCAAAATCAGAAGTCGACAAAGAGCAACTCGACTCTACTAACCGTCGACAGCAAGAGAGCCAGCTCTTGCTCACCCTCTCTGCTCACCCCAACTCCCGCATCATGGAGTTACCAATGCCAAACCCCATCACCGCCGGCTTCGCTGAATGAAGCTCCAACAACAAGCAGTGCTAAAATTTCTGCAGTAAACTCACCACCAATAATTAAACCAACTACCAATACTGCGAGTTCGGTCCCAAAGGCCGCACAACAAAATAAAATGGCAACAAAAACAGTTAGCCACGATAAGCAACAAGCGAGCCCAGCTATACAGACCGGTATGGACCGCTACATCCAGATTAAGCGCAAGCTTAGTCCACCCAACACGGTTGGCAATAAACCAAAGATCAATCGAACCAACAAAAGCACCGATCAAACGAGGAGCTCCAATGAAAACCGATTCTCCATCTTAGCAGAGGCGGACAACAACCAACCAGAGTTGGGGCAGGAGACCCAAAGGAAACCTAAGCCCCCACCTATTTACATAAGGGAAAAAAGTTCAAGCGCCCTGGTCAACAAAATTGTTGCGCTGGTCGGGGACGAGAATTTCCATGTTGTTCCGCTTATTAAAGGGAACATATACGAAACAAAGGTTCAAATGAAGTCCGAAGAACACTTCCGAGCTGTGTCTAAGTACCTGGAAGACACAAAAAAGAACTTTTACACCTATCAACTAAAAAGCAGCAAGGGACTGCAAGTTGTGCTAAAAGGTATAGAACCTGACGTCACCCCCTCCGAAATTCAGGAAGCCCTTAAGGCCAGGGGCTTCTGTGCCAAAAATGTTAGCAATATTGTTAACAGAAACAAAAAACCGCAACCACTTTTCAAGGTAGAGCTCGAACCAGATAGCAAAGCCTTAAAGAAAAACGAAGTGCACCCGATCTACAAGCTGCAGCTCTTACTGCATCGAAGAATCACCGTGGAAGAACCCCACAAACGCAACGGCCCTGTTCAATGCACAAACTGCCAAGAGTATGGACACACCAAGACATACTGCACACTTCGGACGGTCTGCGTAGTCTGCGGAGACTTCCACAACTCCGTAAACTGCCCCGCAAACAAAGAAGACCCCCAAATGAAAAAATGTGGCAACTGTGGAGACCTTGTGCGGTCTACAAGGAGCTGAAGAGTTGCATGCGACGAGCGACAGCTACGCACCAACAACATTTCGCCAAGGCAGCCAGATCATCTTTTGGGCAGCTAGATACAACCAAGGGAATCTCCTACGCCGAAGCACTAAGAACAGGCATGGAAAATCCGCCCCAGCCTCACTCAGAAAATGCTCAGCAGGTTCCAGTGCAGCCGCAAAGCAAATTGGAATCTATGATGTTCACCATGCAACAAAGTATGATGGAACTTATGTCATTCATGAAAACAGCCATGCAAACCCTTGTTCAGAACCAGAACATGGTAATTCAGTTGCTTGTAGCACAACAGTCCAAATAATAAATGACTAACCTACGTATATCCATGTGGAATGCCAACGGTATTTCACGGCATAAACTTGAAATAACTCAATTCCTAAACGTAAATCACATCGACGCCATGCTGCTGGTTGAAACGCACCTCACAGGGAGATATAACATCTATATAAGAGGCTATACCTTTTACCGCACAGATCATCCGGATGGCAAGGCCCACGGCGGAACGGGCATCTTAATCAGAGAACGCATCAAACACCACTTTCATCAAAGGTTTGCAACAAATTACCTGCAAGCCACGTCCATAAAAGTGATTTAAGGAAACGGCAACCTTTGCATTGCCGCTGTCTACTGCCCACCTCGATTTAATATCTCTGAAGGTCAATTCATGGACTTCTACAACACTCTGGGGGATCGCTTCATAGCCGCAGGAGACTACAAAGCCAAACACACGCACTGGGGATCACGCCTCGTGACTCCCAAGGGAAGGCAACTGTATAATGCACTTATAAAGGTGAGCAATAAACTGGACTACGTTTCCCCTGGTAGCCCCACATATTGGCCTGCAGACCCAAAAAAGATCCCAGATCTAATTGATTTCGCGGTGACAAAAAACAGCCCACGCAATTTAATAAGCGTCATAGCACTACCGGATCTCTCATCTGACCACTCGCCTTTGTTGATAAGCCTTCTTCAAAGCCCAGAAATTGTGGACCACCCCCACATGCTGACGTCGCACAACACTAGCTGGATGAAATACAGAAAGTATGTGAGTTCCCACATTGAGCTAACTCCCCAACTATATATCGAAGTGGACATCGACTGCTCCACCGCCGCACTGGAAGAGGTACTCGTCACAGCAGCTAGGATCTCAACCCCAAAACGGAAGGATGGGGAATTTAAGAAGTTCAAAACCAACCGGCAAATTGAACAGCTGGTTCTGGAAAAGAGGCGTCTGCGACGAGCGTGGCAAACCAGCAGATCGCCATGTTCAAAGCAACGTCTTACTGAAGCCACCCGCAATCTAAACCGGGCCCTGAAGCAAGAAGCTGAAAATGAACAACTTAAATATATTGGAAAACTCTCGCCAACTAGCACAAAGCATCCCTTGTGGAGGGCTCACCCAAATCTAAGCTCTCCAATTCAAACCGTCACCCCTATAAGGAATTCTTCAGGGTGCTGGGCCCGCAGCGACAAAGATAGAGCCGAATCATTTGCCTTACATCTCAGAGGCGTATTCCAGCCGAACCCTGCAGCAAATGATTATGTTCCTCCGCAAATCCACCTCGAAACTGAATCCACGCCAACTACATTTCAGCCGAACGATATCAAAAAAGTCATCAGGGAGCTAAAACCAAAAAAGGCTCCAGGCGGTGACCTAATAACTACAAAAATGATAATGGAACTTCCGTACTGTGCTATTAAGGTCATCTGTAAACTCTTCAATGGAATCATAAGTCTCGGCTACTATCCAAGGAAATGGAAAAAATCAATTATTATAACGATACCGAAGCCCGGAAAAGATCACACGATTCCGTCATCTTACAGACCAATAAGTTTACTATCATGCCTGTCCAAATTATTCGAAAAATGCCTTTTAACGCGCATAATACCATATATGGGGGCCCACAACATTATTCCAGCCCA
Source organism: Drosophila yakuba (assembly GCF_016746365.2). Lineage (NCBI taxonomy): Eukaryota > Metazoa > Arthropoda > Insecta > Diptera > Drosophilidae > Drosophila > Drosophila yakuba. Next base: position 23,681,201 of record NC_052526.2, read on the forward strand.
TCAATTTGGCTTCAGAAAAAAACACGGAACTATAGAGCAAGTAAACAGAATAACATCAGAAATTCGCACAGCCTTCGAACATAGGGAATATTGCAGCGCGATATTTCTCGACGTATCTCAAGCATTCGACCGTGTCTGGCTCAAAGGTCTCATGCATAAAATCAAAACACACTTGCCCGGGTACACCCATAAACTCCTTGAATCCTACCTCTACAATAGAGCCTTCGCAGTAAGATGTAATACAACAATTTCCGATAGCTACACTATCGAAGCTGGGGTCCCTCAAGGTAGCGCACTTGGGCCAACTCTATTCGTCCTTTACACAGCAGATATTCCCACGAGTGACCGACTAACAACATCCACCTTCGCCGACGACACTGCGATCCTTAGCCGCTCCAGATGCCCAGTCCGTGCAACAACCCAACTCGCCAACCATCTCGTGGTAGTCGAGAAGTTGCTATCTGACTGGCGTATTAAAATAAACGAACAAAAGTGTAAACACATAACGTTTACCCTTAACAGACAAACTTGCCCTCCGCACTGTATGAATAGCACGCAGATCCCCCAAGTTAATGAAGTAACGTATCTCGGCATCCACCTCGACAGACGTCTAACATGGCATAGACATATCAAATGAAAGAAACTGCACCTAAAACTGAAAGCCAGCAGCCTCCACTGGATTATAAACTCACGATCGCCCTTGTGCCTGGACTACAAGGTCCTGCTCTACAACTCCACTCTTAAGCCAATCTGGACGTATGGCTCCCAGCTGTGGGGGAACGCGAGCAGAACCAACATAGACATCATTCAGCGAGCCCAATCAAAGATCCTGCGAACTATCACTGGGGCACCATGGTATATTCGTAACCAAAACATCCACAGGGACCTCGGCATTCTCGCAGTAAAAGATGAAATAGACAAGCAAAAAGCGTCGTACAATGAAAAACTATCTGTCCACCCAAATCCTCTAGCAAGGGTCTTGACTCGGCTGTCCAGCCGAACCCGCTTGCAACGTACAGACCTTCCAACCCAGCCATAACTTGTCAGGGCCACTGTCTCAGTCTACATGACTCCTAGTTAGGTTATAGTATAAGATTTGATACACTTATTGTTAGTCTCGTAAATGAGAAGATTCAATAAATAAAAGCAAAGCATTTTAAAAAAAAAAAAAAAAAAACTTCTATCTCGATTGCTTTCTATTGTCAAAACATCACTAACAATTCCTCTTTTCAGCACGAGCTGCTGGACAGATTCAGAAATTGTGCTACACTGGCTTTCAGCTCCCCCTCGACGGTGGAACACCTACGTCTGCAACCGAACTTCTGAGATATTGAGCGACTTTCCCCGTAGCTGCTGGAACCATGTTCGCACGGAAGACAATCCTGCTGATTGTGCTTCCCGAGGACTTCATCCGTCAAAGCTTCTGGAGCATCGACTGTGGTGGAAAGGTCCGTCCTGGCTGGCCACACCCACCTCTGAGTGGCCACCTTCTACAAGCAAGTTCAGCGTATCTTCAAGTTTCGATGTCAACACCGAAAGCCCACGACTCTACATAACTTTCCTGATGAAAGTATACACGAGTTACTCATCCACAAATTCTCAACCTGGACGCGTCTTATGAGGGTATCTAGCTACTGTCATCGCTTTATTCACACTCTTCGATCTCATCATGGGAATTCGGCACCATTCCTTACGTCTGAAGAGTTGCTGGACGCACAGCGCCGACTTATTCGACATGTGCAACAAAAATCCTTTGCCAGAGAATATGCGCAGCTAGAGAATCGACGCCAGCTTAACGCTAAATCGCATCTTATCCGGTTTTCTCCGTTTCTGGATGATTATGGAGTAATGCGAGTCGGTGGGAGAATCGAGCAATCTACACTCAACTACAACGCCAAGCTCCCGATTCTGATACCTAAAGATACACCACTAGCTGGACTGCTGGTTCGACATTTTCATGTCTCCTATCTGCACACTGGAGTTGATGCAACGTTCACCAATCTTCGTCGGCATTACTGGATTCTGGGAGCAAATCCTGTTTTCTTCAACGAAAGGGCACAAGCAACCAGATCATGGGAGAGCTACCAATTCCTCGAGTTCAAGCTAGCCGCTGCTTTCAACACACAGGGCTGGACTACGCTGGACCGATCGCAATCAAGGAATCAAAAGGAAGAACTCCACGCATCGGAAAGGCATGGTTTTCTATTTTCGTGTGCCTCACTACAAAGGCACTTCACATCGAGGTTGTTAGTGAGCTAACTACACAGGCTTTCATCGCAGCCTTTCAACGATTCATTGCCCGCCGAGCGAAGCCTACTGACCTGTATTGGGGCAACGGAACTACATTTCATGGAGGCAAGCAAACTTTGGATGACATGAGACGTCTGGCCATTCAACAAGCCAAAAATGAGTAACTAGCAGGATTCTTTGCCAATGAAGGATCAAAGGCTTTAATGTTTGAGGAGCTCTCTACTGTCCTGACCCAAATTGAAGCTATCCTGAATTCACGCCCGCTGTGCCCAACTGGGGATAATTCTTTGGATCCACTGACGCCTGCTCATTTTTTGACTGGATCTCCGTATACTGCATTGCCTGAACCCTGTCGTCTGGATATGCAAGTCAATCGATTGGAAAGGTGGAATCAGCTGCAAGCCATGGTTCAAGGCTTTTGGAAAAGGTGGCATATGTAATACCTGACATCTCTTCATGAGCGGACAAAGTGGCATCTGGAAACTGAGAATCTGAAGATCGACACACTGGTAGTACTCAAGGAGCCCAATCTACCGCCCTCTAAATGGATTCTTGGCCGCATCACCGCAGTGCACGCAGGAATCGACGACAAGGTCCGAGTCGTTACAGTGAAGACTGCTCACGGATTATACAAACGCCTAATTTTGAAAATCGCTGTACTGCCTCTCTGCTGAACAACCGTTCAGGGACAACCGTTTGGGAACGAGACACCCTGTATGCACGAACAAGTCACCCTTTATCTTTGTTTACATTATCATTTGTCTGCAGCTTCAGCGGAGCTTATCAGCGGAATCAATGTAAGCATCGCACTGCTGTAATTGTCCGCGAGCTTGCCCAGTACTTTTCCAAACTTCTAACTGTAACTTGTTTACGTCTTATGCTAGTTTAATCGTATGGCGTGAGTACAGCCAAGTAAGTTAGTCACATTTTTTGATCTGCAAGAAAACGTACGCATCGGTGTCGAACTAATTAATATTAAGTGTCTGAAATTTTCCGGGTTTATTTATGAACAGGTATATTCAGCTGCAAAAAAAATAGCTCCCTTGCACAATAAAGGTTTGAATAAGTCCGCTAACTATATTTTTGGGTATAAGAGAAGCTCTAGAAGGGAACAATTACTTTTTAGGAATAAAAAAACTACTACAATTGTTCTATTAAATCTTATCTTAATTAAGAAACTTTATTATGAACGAAAAAATTGGGTTAAAAATAAAATAGCACCACTTCATGAAAAATGCTTAAATTTTCAATTAAAACAATGTTAGCAAATGTTTGCGTATTAAAACTACGCTCATCGTACTTTTTTAATATTTAGTGGTGTATTCCTTATTACCAATAACAGCTGCGCAAAGGTTTGGCATGAAGTCAACCAGGTTGTGGCACCGTTTTAAGGTTTTAAGGTATTTTGCTCCAGGACCCCTTCATCGCAGTACAATGGTATTCGTTGTTAGTTGGCTTAGAAGCTATAACCAAGGAATTACGATGGAACAACGGTCTGGGGACTGTGTAGGCCACTCCAAACCAGGAACACATTTATTTTGGAACCAATCCTTGCTTTTCCTGCTGGTGTGCTTGGAGTCATAGTCTTGTTGAAAGACCCATTTTAGCATCATATCGTATTCGGCAAAGGGGGGCATCACCATATTGTACCATATTCATTTTGATCCATGATGGTTTTTTTAGAAAAAATTTAAAATTAAGCGAAACACTGACCTCGCTGCTGAGCGCGTCATTTTAAATTGAGATTCCACAAACCGCCCAAAACTGCCACGCCGACACTTTTGAAAATTTGTTTGATATTTTTAACCCTTGTAGTCTACGAGTACAAATTGCACTATGTCTTTGTCTCTAGAATCTGCCTGTCTAATCTCAACATTCTAGCTTTTAGACCATTTACTTTAAATGGTCGGAAACATACTGTTAGATACTATCAAAAAAATTTAGTATACCCTTTTCCTCTTACTCATCTAGTAATGGGTATATAACTGGATCCGCGGCTATAATTATAGGTAGTCGCAAAGGACACTGTTTAATGAAAAGCAGTAGAAAGTCAGCAGAAAAGCAGCAGAATACCAGCAGAAAATCAGCACAATACTAGTAGAAAAATCAGCAGAATATCAGCAGAAGATTAAGCACTTCAACATTAACATTACAGCAGCAGCTGAAGAGTACATGACGCGCTATGACATTGGGTGAAAAAAGGGGTGGCAACGCGGAAGCAAGAAGAAGGGAGATATCAGAAGAAGGAGGAATCAGGAGAGACAAAAAGTGATGCCGAGCAGAAAAAGTGCAGAAAGTAGAAATAGCCGAACAATCTTGTAACATTTCCAACAATATATTAATACTTATATTTTATAATAATAAATCGAGTTGAGCATAATACCTCAGCTCACATATATATATTAAAATTATCTATTATTTGGTAGAGAAAGCAAGGTTGAAATTCCACCAAATACCTTGCAACCGTTTAGTTTTTCTGCAGTCTGTAAAATTTTTCTGTTTCAATTTGCGAGTTTCGTTTTTTTTCAGTTTTCTTCTTTTATCCCTCTCGGTATTGTGCTAAAAGTATTCACTATCGCGATTTCTAATTTAACACAAGTGTTAAAAAATGAGTTAATTGCGTATAAAAACGGACCAATTAAAGGCAGTATAATATTATTTAGCCTTAGAATGTTGTTGTTTAAATAATCGACCAAGAGAGACATACGACAACGATAAATCGAGCGTGCTGACGATTAAGTCATGTTGTGCTATAGGGAGAGGAATATTAGATTTTTCTTCTGTGGACCATGTAGCGCCAGGTCTATTAAAATAACCTGGAACTACAAATTGGTCCCTATCGGACAGTCTATTTAGCTATTCTGGGAATCTAGAAGACCGCGGAATATAAGGGCACGTCATGTAAACAAAAGAATAGTAAGACAGCTTTACGCAAAAAGTACCTCCTCTAACCTCAATTAACACTACGCATCCACGGAGTAGTTAATTTATGATAAGGGTTGGCCGGCGGTTAACGCGCGCGAATTTTACTAATCAGGTGTCAGGCGGAGCCGTGACAATGAAAGATTACCTTAACTCATCGCCACGTTCAGTTGTCTTGCGGACCTCTTGGCCTTCCAGGCGCGCCAGCCCACAATGGCAACACATAACAGGAGGAAACATGATGCTGCTACGGTCAGTGCCACTCGCTGGGGTCGTTCGGCGTTGAATTCTTCTCTGAACCTCCGGATTGTCTCTAAGTTACCTTGATTTAGGCGATGAAGGTACGGGTGACTGAGCACGCTTTGGTGGGAGGTGATGTTCAGCAGAGGGAATTTTGCTACCCCCGGTACTCTGTTCTGGATCCCGTTCTGGTTGACGTACAGGGTTCCGTTAATGACGGCACGTCGGGCGAAGGTAACAAGATGCGTACCATGCACCCAGATTTCAGAGCCGTTGTCCACTTGTACCTTGGCGGCCCTGTCGTTGATGATGACGATCCCCTCATCTACATAGGCTGCTGGGTTGTATTTCGCAGTGCGCCTCGCCGCCTGCATGGAGTTCTTTCGCACAAGAGCTGCCTGATGATAGCTGGCAGAAGGTGGCGCCGGTTGATGCGGTGCAAGCTTTGACAAGTCCAAGCTTCTGGCCACTCGATGGTGCGCGCCCAGCGCATCCAGCAAGTCCCGGAGGTGTGCTGAATCTACATTCAGCCAATTTCTCATGTGTGACTGCGGGAAGTGGCTAAGCAGACCGACCGTCTCCTCTACTACACGTGCGTACTCCGAAAGATTCGCGGAGTGCCTCAAGTAGGCGAAATTCTCCCACACCAAGATCTGGCCATCGACTATGGGAATGTATTTGGCGCGCGAATAATCGGTGATGTGAGCCTATGCCAATGATAGAGACACGAGAAGGATAAGATTGGTCCTGTGGGTGAAAGTTTAAATGGTTGATTTTTCTATTTTGTAGACAAGGGGAACCCAACACCAATAATAATAAAAATGCTTAAGAATATAATGTGCGCGGATGGCGCTTAGATCTATTAAAAATTACGCCAAGTGGCTAGAAAAAATTTAAAATTAAGCGAAACACTGACCTCGCTGCTGAGCGCGTCATTTTAAATTGTCCTTGTGGACCACCCTCCCCTCAATAAGGACCGTGGTCCCCATGTCCGCTTCTACAGCTCTTTCTTCGAACAACGGCGTGAGCTTGTTGCTGAGTCTTCGGTTGGATTTTACCAACACTTTCTCGCCAACATCGAATGTCCTATTCTGCCGCGAGGCGTTTTCTCTGGCCCTCAGCGCGGTCTGAGCCTTCTGGATCCTATTGCGGATCTCTAGCTGTGGCTCATCGGGGTGTGTTAGGACGATGTCATCCTGTCGATGACCGAGTGAATCGACTTATTATACTGGGTAGTGGCCAACATTATTATTTCGACCGTATCACTCAAGCCCTTGTCTACCTTTATGCATCTGGCTAGCTCCAGCAACGTGCTATGGAAACGCTCCACCTGCCCGTTGGAGGTGCTGTGCAGTGGTGGGGCGTTTGTAACGCTTACCCCAAAGTTGTTACACAGCATGGACACGATCGTGTGTGACTTCAACGACGGTTCGTTGTCGCAATAAATGGTCTTTGCCCTTGGGAAAAAGTTCATGAGCTGAAACAGCGCCGGCTTCAGGTCTTCAATAGTTCTCGAGGCGATTGGTTGTACGACGGCAAATTTAGAAAACTTGTCGACGCAAGTGAGGAAAAACTTTTTGTCGGTAGAGAAAATGTCGATGTGCAACATTTCCCCTGTGTGTGACGGTATTGGCGTTTCACCGAGTTCTTGTTTTCTCGGGTGCCTGTCATACTTTGCCCTTGCACAAGTCCTGCAATTCTGCACGATCTCGTTGGCCAGCTTGGCCATTTTGGGGAAATAGTATTCCGACAATACCTGCTTTACATTTTCTTGCGCTGCTCTGTGCGCCCTATTATGTTCAGCAGTTAAGATTTCCCTTCTTTCTTCGATTCTGAGTACGTCCACGACACGGTTCCTGCAATGCCAGAACTTTGTGGCTGGGAACCTCCGGACTATCTCATCTTGTATCATTGCGAGCGTGTGCAAATCGCAATGGAAGGCGTTTACGGCCCTTGGGACGATTATGTCTGCCAGTTCGTCTAGTAAAGACCCCCTGCAGACGAAGTTAACCGTGTGGCGCCTTTTATTCCCGAATAAAATAAAGGTATTTTTAGACGGGAAACGTGCTTCTTCCAGTATTATCTGGTTCTGGAAGCAGTTCAATGGCTTGTCTGTTGACTCGATTGTGTGGGTGAGAGACACCTCACTGTGAATCGTTGCTGCGCAAGATTCGGGCTCTTCTTGTTCCAGCACATTAAGCTGTTGTCTGGACAAGGCGTCCGCTACCAGGTTCTCTTTGCCGGGCTTGTAAAATAGACGAGCATTTAACTCGTCTATGCGGGCCTTCCACCTCTTAATTTTTGCGTTGGGGTTTGATTCTGACACAGAAAATGTTAACGGCTGATGGTCAGTGAAGATATTTATATCTTTCACTCCATACAAGTAATGCCGCAGTTTAGCCAGGGCCCAAACGATGGCCAATAACTCACGCTCGTTAGTCGCGTAGTTGGCTTCACTGTCTTTAAGAGTTCTTGAAATCATTGTTATAGGGCGGCCCTCTTGGGACAACACCGCACCTATACCATGGGCTGAAGCATCTGTCGTTAGATCAAATGGCTTCTTATAGTCCGGGTAGCTGAGCATGACATCTTCTGATGCCAATATATTGCGCAGCTTTTGGAACGCCTCTCGCTGGGACTCAGAGAAATGCACCTGAATGTTCCTCGATCTATGCCTACTAACTGTTCCATTTTCGCCCTTTAATATCTTTGAAATGGGCCTTGCTACAGCAGCGAAGTCTCTGATGAAGCACCTATAGTAGCTCGCGAGGCCCAGAAACGATCTGACTTCGAATACCGTCTTAGGCTCTGGAAATTCTTTTATGGCCTTTACCTTTTCTGGGTCCGTTGTTGCACCGTTACTGGTGACAATGAACCCAAGAAAGCTCACGCTTTTCTTAAAAAAACGCGATTTCTCGATCGATACTCTCATGTTAGCTTCTTCTAAGCTCTTTAACACCCACTCTACATGTTTGATGTGAGCCTCCTCGTCTTGCGAGAAGATGATCACATCGTCAACATAAACATAGCAAAATTTGCCTATTTGCTCCCGTAGGATGTCATCGATCGTTCTTTGGAAGATGCCGGCGGCGTTCCTGAGGCCGAATGGCAATCTCTTAAACTCATACTTTCCTCCGTTTACCGAGAAAGAAGTTTTTTCACGATCGCGCTCCGCTAGTACGACTTGATGGTATCCTGATTTAAGATCCAGTGTGAAAAATAGCGTGCTTTGCCCAAATTGCCTAATATCATTGATATATTTGGCATTGGGTATTTATCGGTAATGGTGTGCTCGTTAAGCTTGCGAAAGTCTATCACCAAGCGCTTCTTGCGGTTTCCCGCATCATCGGTGCCCTTTTTATCAACTACCCATATGGGGTTGTTGTAGGGGGATGCCGATTTCTGAATTATATCGTTTCTTAGAAGATCTTGGATCTCCTTATTAACGAAGTCAGCTACGCCCATGGGATATGGGTACAGCTTGGCATAGATGGGCTCTTCGCTCACCGTTCTAATGGTGGCAACCACCGAAGTATTATATGGCAGAGCCTCGTTTGGGTCTGCAAAGGCCTTTTTTCTGGCCTTTAATAATTTCCGAAAAGTCTCCCGCACTGAAGCGCAATTCTGAGCAATCCACATCGGTGAAATTGACATCAGTGCATTTGTGGAAGGAGATTTTCTCAACTTCCGTACCCCATTTGAGCTGACCGGAGGCCAAACAGAGTGACGCCCCAGCCTGAGCTAACAATTCGAGACCGATTATCCCATCGAAGGTTGACAAGTCCGGTAAAATGAAAAATGTTGCTTTCACGTTGAACAAAGCATTTTTGTGTGACGGTGGTTGAGCCATGGATGGAGTGCAAGGTGAATTGCGAGTTAACCGGACGGACGCCACGCAACTCCTTGTGTGGTCTGATGTAATTCTTGGACGTGCCGGTATCAATAAGGAAGCTCATATCCTGCCCTGCTACTCTTCGTCTAATGACGGGTAGCAGGGATTTTCCCCTAAAAAATTGAGGGCGTCAGAATCACTTTCGGCATCGTCCTCGATCTGCGCCGTTGGCGGCTTCGGCGTACGAGGTCTGCCCCTGCCCAGCATCTTGGGTTACATGATTCACCCTTTGTTGCTTGCCCTTTCCGTTAGAGCGATCGGACATGGCCGAACGCTTGCTGACGCCAGCGGAGGCCTGGGTGGGCTGTCTAAATTGGTTCCATTGGCTCTGGAGCACTGGCGCGAGTTTGCTGCTCGGCATTTCGCTGGCCGGATTGGCCTTGCTGCTTGTTCTGCCTACTAAAATGTGGGTTCTTTGACCCGCTTGCCTGTGTTTCTTGTTGGGGTGGCTTGACCCGCTGTTGGGTACTTGCCTTGTGTTCTTTTTCCTCAATGCTTCTCGCGAAGTTGGCAGCGAACGCATATCTTTCATGGTTCGATTCCACCTCTTGCGCGAGCGCCAGAGCTGACGGCAAGTCCCTTGGCTTTGCTGAGAACAGCACATCTGTGAGACTACGCTTGAGTCCCGAAACAAACACACGTAGTGCATCTTCGCGGAACTTTTCGCAGAGGCCCTTTGCTAGGACCGGCTCGTATGACATGTTGACTTTATTAGTCAACAATGCCGACTTCATCATAGTATTGCAGCAGAGACATGTTGCCTTGTCTCAGCGTGGCCAGCTCTTGCTCAATTACGTGAACTGGACGTTTGTCGCTGTACGTGAAGTCGAGGCGACTTATAATCGCGTCGAAGTTAAGAACTGTGCCGAAAGTGGCTAGAACAACGTCCGCGGCCCCCTTGATTTTGTTTCTTATAATAATGACCGCCTGATAATGGCGTGAACTGCCGTCGTACGGCCTAAAAATACGATAGGCTGCGAGAGCCGCCTGTCTCCATGAAACATACGATACATGTGCGCCTGCAAACTCGGGCAAGCATTTGACGGCATCTATGGGTGCATAAGCTTGCACCTCTGGTGGCGTAATATGCGCTGCGGCCAGCTGCTGGGACATTGCGTTGACTTTGTCAAGCAAGACCTTATTTGCAGCGGCTTGCTCAGCTAAGGCAGCGGTGACGGCTGCCTGTATTACGAATTTCAACTGGTCTGGGTCCATGACGCTGTCTGTAGGACGAGGTGAGGGTGGGGGTGAGGGTGTGCGTCTTGGCACTGAACAGCGAATGCGATGGTCGTCGCAATCAGAGTCAGAATCACTACACTTTCGGCGAGTGGTTCTATAGAAAAGGAAGGGTGAAGTCATATGCCTCTAATGTAAGCAACGAAAACTCGAACACAACGCTTGACGACGGAGGCAACAAAGTTGCGAAATTCCAAGGATCGTATTACGTTGAACGACCAAACAAAACGAACAAGATGAAGGCAGACGGAAAAAAAATTTCTGCGCGCATGCATTTGATGCGCCGCTTTTAGTAATTATTCAACAAATGTTTATATATTTTTGCTGCCAATAGTTTTCCGTCAACTTAATCCTTTACTAGTTTCACGTATGTTAAAACTATTTATTATTTAATTTCATTTAAGAAAAGACACTTGCAAAAATGTGTTTATATGCTTATTTTTTGTTTCGCAGGTTTAAGTGCAGTTTTAAAAAAAGGTGCCCACTTACATTTTTTTGGTGTTGTGTTGTGTTCTAAACTGAAGTTGGTTTCTGTTTTTGTACACTGCTTGTCTCTGCCTCTTCGGTGTGACGTGAAATTAAGTTTGCGCTATAGCGCACCTCAGCCAACTGCACTCAAGAGGCGAGGTTAATGGCGTTGTAGCTGTGCTGCCTGTGTTGACTTAGGTCAGCAGCAGCCACTTGTTAAATAGTTCTGTTGTAAACAACAGTTGTCACAAGCACTTGTTTTGTTGCTACAGCCCTGTTAATGTGGCTGAGTCTGATTAACTTGTAGTTAGGTTTTAGATTTTGCACTTGTTTTTGTTGCTACAGCCCTGTTGACGTGGCTGCGTTTGATTAACTTGTAGTTAGATTTTTTTAGTTTGTTTTGCACTTTTTTTTGTGTTCGTGGGTAATGACTAACGTACTGTCAAATACCACTGGTTGGGCGCCAATTATGATAAGGGTTGAAGTTAAGAACTGTGCCGAAAGTGGCTAGAACAACGTCCGCGGCCCCCTTGATTTTGTTTCATATAATAATGACCGCCTGATAATGGCGTGAACTGCCGTCGTACGGCCTAAAAATACGATAGGCTGCGAGAGCCGCCTGTCTCCATGAAACATACGATACATGTGCGCCTGCAAACTCGGGCAAGCATTTGACGGCATCTATGGGTGCATAAGCTTGCACCTCTGGTGGCGTAATATGCGCTGCGGCCAGCTGCTGGGACATTGCGTTGACTTTGTCAAGCAAGACCTTATTTGCAGCGGCTTGCTCAGCTAAGGCAGCGGTGACGGCTGCCTGTATTACGAATTTCAACTGGTCTGGGTCCATGACGCTGTCTGTAGGACGAGGTGAGGGTGGGGGTGAGGGTGTGCGTCTTGGCACTGAACAGCGAATGCGATGGTCGTCGCAATCAGAGTCAGAATCACTACACTTTCGGCGAGTGGTTCTATAGAAAAGGAAGGGTGAAGTCATATGCCTCTAATGTAAGCAACGAAAACTCGAACACAACGCTTGACGACGGAGGCAACAAAGTTGCGAAATTCCACGGATCGTATTACGTTGAACGACCAAACAAAACGAACAAGATGAAGGCAGACGGAAAAAAAATTTCTGCGCGCATGCATTTGATGCGCCGCTTTTAGTAATTATTCAACAAATGTTTATATATTTTTGCTGCCAATAGTTTTCGGTCAACTTAATCCTTTACTAGTTTCACGTATGTTAAAACTATTTATTATTTAATTTCATTTAAGAAAAGACACTTGCAAAAATGTGTTTATATGCTTATTTTTTGTTTCGCAGGTTTAAGTGCAGTTTTAAAAAAAGGTGCCCACTTACATTTTTTTGGTGTTGTGTTGTGTTCTAAACTGAAGTTGGTTTCTGTTTTTGTACACTGCTTGTCTCTGCCTCTTCGGTGTGACGTGAAATTAAGTTTGCGCTATAGCGCACCTCAGCCAACTGCACTCAAGAGGCGAGGTTAATGGCGTTGTAGCTGTGCTGCCTGTGTTGACTTAGGTCAGCAGCAGCCACTTGTTAAATAGTTCTGTTGTAAACAACAGTTGTCACAAGCACTTGTTTTGTTGCTACAGCCCTGTTAATGTGGCTGAGTCTGATTAACTTGTAGTTAGGTTTTAGATTTTGCACTTGTTTTTGTTGCTACAGCCCTGTTGACGTGGCTGCGTTTGATTAACTTGTAGTTAGATTTTTTTTAGTTTGTTTTGCACTTTTTTTTGTGTTCGTGGGTAATGACTAACGTACTGTCAAATACCACTGGTTGGGCGCCAATTATGATAAGGGTTGGCCGGCGGTTAACGCGCGCGACTTTTACTAATCAGATGTCAGGCGGAGCCGTGACAATGAAAGATTAGGAGTTACTTTTTATGCTTTATTACACCGAGCCAAGCGGAGCTGTAGCGTCGGAGACAAAATCAGAACTGAATATAAAATACAAGAATTCAAACTTAGGAGCTAGCATGAAAACGAAACACATTGTTGCGATCTCATATTCGTAGCGGCCACGCAAATCTGCAGTGTCTGCCGGCTACGTATCGACATCCGGCATAATGCTTACGTTGCAGTATGCCGATGTTGTCGTATTTCATGCGCCCGTGGGAGCGACGTTTGCTTTAGTTAACTTGTATATCAGCCTTTAACCAAGTAAAACAAGGGCTGTAAACACAACGATATGGGATGCAAAGGAAAGGCTATCAGAATACTATTATGTTAGCTTGCTCCGCAAGCTTCTTGCATTTTCATAGGATTTTTTTTGTATTTAGTCGGTGAACTTGACTATACCATTCTTTCTTGTTGATCTCAGCTTCGAACTTCTTAGCCACTAAACTGTCCCTCCAAAAATCAAATCAAAAATTAAAAGGACAAAAATAGCTTATTAGGATGAAAGATTAAATGTCTCTAGCGTAAGAAAAGTTAACATTTTAAAAGTTAAAATTTCGGCTTTTGTTTTTTCTTATATAGAAGACAATACATAAGTTAAAGTTTGATCAGAAGAAAGCCGAGAAACGAAAATTTGTTTCTTATGTGAAACCACCGAGAGCAGTTCCCACTTGTACTCATTTTTCCTTTGTGGTGGTAATCTTTAGCAATCCTAGTTTGGACTCCCTCCACATACAAATGCTTGGATTTTTCCGTATCTTTTTTTAGTTACCGATATTAGGATCTTTGGGATTTGCTACGATCGACAACTGAACAGCGCGCTGCAGAGCGTTCCTCTTAGGCAGCATACCACCAGCAATGAGCAATGAGATTATCAGCTCGATGAAAACTATTTTTAGCCACGCCAAAACTGCTTATCAGTCCTTTCAAGCCACCTTTAGTTTGGCGCATAAACTTTTTCATCTCGTTTGCAATACCTAGGAAAGCATCACAACAGTATTTTGGATTTGGGGTCTTATCTAGGTCATCACTTGTTCGGCCGCACTTAGGTGCATCATTTTCTCACACAACCAAGTAGTAATTTTTGCCTGTTCAGCTCTTATTACCTGACGGCATTTGTTTTGGAAGTACACAACATGTGTGTTTTATTACATTGCTTGTAAAGACACAGATAGAGTCAATACCTAGGGAAGCATCACAACAGTATTTTGGATTTGGGGTCTTATCTAGGTCATCACTTGTTCGGCCGCACTTAGGTGCATCATTTTCTCACTCAACCAAGTAGTAATTTTTGCCTTTTCAGCTCTTATTACCTGACGGCATTTGTTTTGGAAGTACAAAACATGTGTGTTTTATTACATTGCTTGTAAAGACACAGATAGAGTCATTAATGAATCTATTAAAACCGGTGGTTTTGGCAATAGCAAATAGGGGATCCCCTCTCGCTAGGGGATTCGATCTAGTGTGAAGAGAACCTAAATATATGTTACGAAAAAATCGAGTTTTCTTAACTAGGCGATTCTTTATTATTAAAGGAATTCTGCTTATATGACCTTTGTCTACAAGCACATGTCCCAATGCTGTAATGTGAATCTTAATTTCAACCTTAGTGGCACACTTTCTTGGATTGGCGGATATCCCTTGAATCCGAATTTCATTTCTGTTCTTACATAATTCCACTTCAGAGATTTCAATTATTGGATTTCAATAAAATAATTGTATTAATAATCATTTAAAGGAGTTTTTTTATATATAAGAAGGACGGTTGGAGCGAATTCTACTTCTTAAGGTATTTACTAAGAATTTGATAGAGGCTTATAAAATAACCTAAAGGATTTCTTAGAAGGCGATCTACCAATTCGTATGTACGTTTTTAACCGATTATAAATATGTAAGTACAAAAACTCTGACAACTCTAATATATATGATCTTAATGTCTGCACTTGCGTAGAAAACTTGGAGTAATAATGGTATTGTTTGGGAACAAGTCACCCTTTATCTTTGTTGACATTATCATTTGTCTGCAGCTTCTGGAGCTTATCAGCGGAATCAATGTAAGCATCGCACCGCTGTAATTGTCCGCGAGCTTGCCCAGTACTTTTCCAAACTTCTAACTCCCTTCTAACTGTAACTTGTTTACGTCTTATGCTAGTTTAATCGTATGGCGTGAGTACAGCCAAAGCTTAAGTTAGTCACATTTTTTGATCTGCAAGAAAACGTACGCATCGGTGTCGAACTAATTAATATTAAGTGTCTGAAATTAACCAATAAATCAAACTAAACAGTAACACTGGCGGGTTTATTTATGAACATAAAAAAAACTGTTCCTTCGAGCCGGATTACCGGAACTGCGTTTCTTTCGGGCATTTGATTTTGATTATTGGCCTTTTGGCAAACGGTGATCTATAGTTTCCTACATCGTATAGAATCGCTCCCTTTCGACCACCATGCGGAGTGTGATTCAACAACGGGGCTTCTGCAAAAGCCAAATTACTCGTGCGCATAATAATGCCTTAAAATTTGTTGATGACATTCATTCAGTGCAAACAATAGTTGTCCGCCTGGCGCAACTACAGGAAAATTATTTGCGGTTCGTACGGCTCTCGGAAGAGCTGTATGCATTTAAATCGGAAGCCGATTGGGAGAACCCTGACGAGGATTTTGACGCATATGAGGACAAACATTATACTACACACGCTATTCTCAGCAATACTTTGGAGGAGTTGAGACGGGATGTCACCTCAAACAGTGTTGATGCCACAGTTCAAGCCGCAGACACATCCCAGAGAAGTCATGTTGATTTTCAGTTCGAGCGAATTAAACTTCCGACTTTTGCTGGAAATTATGAGGACTGGAAACATTTTTCGGACATGTTTATTGGATCGATTGCCTCCAATTCGAGTCTGACGGATTGCCAACGATTTCATTATTTAAAATCGTACCTTGCCGGAGACGCGCTTGCATTAGTTAAACATATTCCAGTTACTAATGACAACTATCGGGAAGCATGGGATCGGCTGGAACAGCGATATAACAAACAATCGCTAATTATTCGATCGTTCTTAAACAGTTTCATGAGCCTTCCGAGTGCTATAAATTCAAATATCGGCACAGTGCGGAAAATTGCCAATGGTGCAGACGAAGTTATTCGTGGTCTACGAGCTCTTAATTGCGAAGAGAGGGATCCCTGGCTAATTTTCATTTTACTTTCAAAATTAGATAGCGATACCCGCCAAGCCTGGGCTCAGTGCGCAGAATCCTAGGAAAAGGGTGTGACCATCAACCGATTCCTGAAATTTCTCACATCACGCTGCGATACGTTGGAGGACTTAACTCGATCAACCCAAGCCCGACGCGCAGCTACAACGCACCACGCAGACACGCATCCAAGACGGGAAGAGCCGAAGTGCACATCGTGCCAGCAGAATCACCAACTGTTTAAGTGTCCTCAATTCATCGCACTCGACATTGCATCTCGCCGAGACTTCCTCAAATCAAGAAAGCTCTGTTTCAATTGCCTCAGCCCGTCTCATATGGTGGGCAACTGTACATCGAGGCATACTTGTCGGATCTGCCGCCGCAAGCATCATACTTTGGTTCATGGCTCGTCGCAGCCAATTCAAAATGGCAACAACATTGACACAGCAAGTGTTGGCAGCCGCGATCGACCAGCAGTCTCACATGCGGGATCTTCAATTGGCCACAATCAACCGCTAGCTCGAGAAGGTCATCGCTTGGGAAGCGAGACTCCCGCGGAAAACAACTTTACGCATCATACTCTGGAGAATATTCCGGCGGCTGGTTCTCAGACTCTGTTGCCAACTATCCTTGCTGACGTCATCGACGCCTGGGAAACACTACAACCTGCAGGCTGCTCCTGGACACTGGATCTACAATAACCTTGGCATCGGAATCATTTGTTCAGCGAATAGGCGTGCGTCGAACGCACGCACGGATTTCTATTCTCGGTCTCGCCGCCAACAGCGCGGGCTTTACCCGAGGACGCGCACATATAAAGCTGCGCTCTCGTCATTCGGGCCAAACTGTCGAATTGGTCTCGTTCATTCTCAACTCGCTGACGTCATCACTTCCTGCCCAAGTTATTGACACCTCATCCTCTACGTGGAGGCAAATCTGCGAGCTTCCTTTGGCAGACCCAACGTTTTGCACACCTGGAGCCATCGATGTCATTGTTGGATCGGATCAACTTTGGTCTCTATACACAGGAGATCGGAAACACTTTGGTAACGACTTTCCTATCGCTCTCAATACTGTATTTGGTTGGATTCTTGCAGGCTCTTACTCTGCATTCGATGATCACCCTACTTCTGCGGTTACTCATCACGCGGACCTAGACACGATGCTTCGTTCATTCATGGAGATGGACAGCATTCAGCCTAACCAGGCTCTCCTGGACGCCAGCGATCCCACAGAGCGTCATTTTGCTGCCACACACAAGCGCTCGACGGACGGGGTGTACGTCGTCGAGTATCCCTTCAAGGAGAAGGCACCGCCTATTGATTCGACCTTGCCACAGGCCATCAATCGCTTCTTCTCGCTGGAACGCAAATTTCGTCGGTATCCAGAATTGAAGCAGCAGTACGAAGCTTTCCTGGACGACTACTTGCAACGTGGACATATGGAACAACTGACCTCGGCTCAGGTTGAGGAGTCCCAGACACCTGCTTCTATTTGCCGCACCACGCTGTCATCAAACTGGACAGTCTGACTACCAAATGTCGTGTAGTTTTTGATGGATTAGGAAAGGACAGCTCTGGAGTATCGCTCAATGACAGACTACATATTGGTCCACCGATTCAAACGGCGTTTGTCTACGCTTCCGGCAGCACCAATATGTTTTATGCGCAGATGTCGAAAAGATGTTTCGAGGCATTAAAATCTTTAAGCCACACACCAATTTTCAGCGCATTGTTTGGCGCAAGACTGAGAATGAACCTCTGCTTCATTTTCGCCTGCTGACGGTTACCTACGGATTGGCACCGTCACCATTTCTGGCTGTTCGAGTTCTAAAGCAACTTGCCGACGATCATGGCCATGAATACCCTGCAGCAGCTCACGCTCTTCTGCACGATGCCTATATGGACGATATCCCTACAGGCGCCAACACATTCGAGGAGCTTATGATTCTCAAGGACGAGCTTATAGCCCTCTTGGATAAGGGAAAATTCAAGCTACGCAAATGGAGTTCTAATAGTTGGCGTCTTCTGAAATCATTACCAGAGGAAGATAGATGTTTTGAACCTATCCAGCTCCTCAACAAATCAGCTGCGGATTCACCTGTCAAAGTTCTTGGTATCCAATGGAACCCTGGGAAGGACGTTCTGTATCTCAACCTAAAGGGATGCGATGCGACCATTTCTCCGACGAAAAGAGAACTCTTGTCTCAGCTATCAAGAATTTATGATCCGCTTGGACTGGTAGCGCCGGTCACAGTTCTACTCAAACTAATCTTCCAAGAAAGCTGGACAAGTGTCCTGCAGTGGGACGACCCCATTCCTGAAAGTCTACGTACGCGCTGGAGAGCCTTAGTAGAGGATTTGCCAGCACTTAAGCAATGCCAAGTACCACGGTATATTGGGCCACCATTTCGAGATGTTCAACTACACGGATTCGCCGACGCATCCTCGCACGCCTACGGTGCGGTAGTTTACGCTCGAGTTGCAGTTGGATGCAGCTTTCAAGTAACTCTGGTTGCCGCCAAAACACGGGTGGCCCCGATCAAGCCCGTATCAATTCCACGTTTGGAGCTAAACGCTGCGTTACTTCTATCTCATACACGAAAGTCTACACATTCGTGAAAGCAGACGTCTTTCGATAGCGCTGCGCGAAAATCTCGTGTTAACGTGGTTGTGCTGAACAGTGTTAGCGGCAAATCTGCAAAAACAAACGGTGGACTTGTGCCATAGTTCTGCGCGTAACCTAGGCGTGCTGAATGACCGCGTGTTGCAGGTGGTTAGCAAAATATATAAGTTTGCAATTCTTGCAGCTGATAAAACAGCTGACAGCGCTGCCAACTTATCTCGGTGGGCGATCATGAGCGAGTGGCGTTGCCACATCAACCGTAAGACCAGTGCTGAGGTGCGAACGTTGGGCGCGTAATTTCAAAATTAAATTCAAAATTTGATTTAATTTAATTTAAACAAATAAGTGCCATGCATAACAAGCTCGAAAAAATGAGCAGCGATCAAAAGAATGAGCGTAGAAGCTCCGTCAACCCAAGAAATGCTTGCTACTCCTATTTCTCAACTAGAGATATAGATCAAAATCAAAAGTCGACAAAGAGCAACTCGACTCTACTAACCGTCGACAGCAAGAGAGCCAGCTCTTGCTCACCCTCTCTGCTCACCCCAACTCCCGCATCATGGAGTTACCAATGCCAAACCCCATCACCGCCGGCTTCGCTGAATGAAGCTCCAACAACAAGCAGTGCTAAAATTTCTGCAGTAAACTCACCACCAATAATTAAACCAACTACCAATACTGCGAGTTCGGTCCCAAAGGCCGCACAACAAAATAAAATGGCAACAAAAACAGTTAGCCACGATAAGCAACAAGCGGGCCCAGCTATACAGACCGGTATGGACCGCTACATCCAGATTAAGCGCAAGCTTAGTCCACCCAACACGGTTGGCAATAAACCAAAGATCAATCGAACCAACAAAAGCACCGATCAAACGAGGAGCTCCAATGAAAACCGATTCTCCATCTTAGCAGAGGCGGACAACAACCAACCAGAGTTGGGGCAGGAGACCCAAAGGAAACCTAAGCCCCCACCTATTTACATAAGGGAAAAAAGTTCAAGCGCCCTGGTCAACAAAATTGTTGCGCTGGTCGGGGACGAGAATTTCCATGTTGTTCCGCTTATTAAAGGGAACATATACGAAACAAAGGTTCAAATGAAGTCCGAAGAACACTTCCGAGCTGTGTCTAAGTACCTGGAAGACACAAAAAAGAACTTTTACACCTATCAACTAAAAAGCAGCAAGGGACTGCAAGTTGTGCTAAAAGGTATAGAACCTGACGTCACCCCCTCCGAAATTCAGGAAGCCCTTAAGGCCAGGGGCTTCTGTGCCAAAAATGTTAGCAATATTGTTAACAGAAACAAAAAACCGCAACCACTTTTCAAGGTAGAGCTCGAACCAGATAGCAAAGCCTTAAAGAAAAACGAAGTGCACCCGATCTACAAGCTGCAGCTCTTACTGCATCGAAGAATCACCGTGGAAGAACCCCACAAACGCAACGGCCCTGTTCAATGCACAAACTGCCAAGAGTATGGACACACCAAGACATACTGCACACTTCGGACGGTCTGCGTAGTCTGCGGAGACTTCCACAACTCCGTAAACTGCCCCGCAAACAAAGAAGACCCCCAAATGAAAAAATGTGGCAACTGTGGAGACCTTGTGCGGTCTACAAGGAGCTGAAGAGTTGCATGCGACGAGCGACAGCTACGCACCAACAACATTTCGCCAAGGCAGCCAGATCATCTTTTGGGCAGCTAGATACAACCAAGGGAATCTCCTACGCCGAAGCACTAAGAACAGGCATGGAAAATCCGCCCCAGCCTCACTCAGAAAATGCTCAGCAGGTTCCAGTGCAGCCGCAAAGCAAATTGGAATCTATGATGTTCACCATGCAACAAAGTATGATGGAACTTATGTCATTCATGAAAACAGCCATGCAAACCCTTGTTCAGAACCAGAACATGGTAATTCAGTTGCTTGTAGCACAACAGTCCAAATAATAAATGACTAACCTACGTATATCCATGTGGAATGCCAACGGTATTTCACGGCATAAACTTGAAATAACTCAATTCCTAAACGTAAATCACATCGACGCCATGCTGCTGGTTGAAACGCACCTCACAGGGAGATATAACATCTATATAAGAGGCTATACCTTTTACCGCACAGATCATCCGGATGGCAAGGCCCACGGCGGAACGGGCATCTTAATCAGAGAACGCATCAAACACCACTTTCATCAAAGGTTTGCAACAAATTACCTGCAAGCCACGTCCATAAAAGTGATTTAAGGAAACGGCAACCTTTGCATTGCCGCTGTCTACTGCCCACCTCGATTTAATATCTCTGAAGGTCAATTCATGGACTTCTACAACACTCTGGGGGATCGCTTCATAGCCGCAGGAGACTACAAAGCCAAACACACGCACTGGGGATCACGCCTCGTGACTCCCAAGGGAAGGCAACTGTATAATGCACTTATAAAGGTGAGCAATAAACTGGACTACGTTTCCCCTGGTAGCCCCACATATTGGCCTGCAGACCCAAAAAAGATCCCAGATCTAATTGATTTCGCGGTGACAAAAAACAGCCCACGCAATTTAATAAGCGTCATAGCACTACCGGATCTCTCATCTGACCACTCGCCTTTGTTGATAAGCCTTCTTCAAAGCCCAGAAATTGCGGACCACCCCCACATGCTGACGTCGCACAACACTAACTGGATGAAATACAGAAAGTGAGTTCCCACATTGAGCTAACTCCCCAACTATATATCGAAGCGGACATCGACTGCTCCACCGCCGCACTGGAAGAGGTACTCGTCACAGCAGCTAGGATCTCAACCCCAAAACGGAAGGATGGGGAATTTAAGAAGTTCAAAACCAACCGGCAAATTGAACAGCTGGTTCTGGAAAAGAGGCGTCTGCGACGAGCGTGGCAAACCAGCAGATCGCCATGTTCAAAGCAACGTCTTACTGAAGCCACCCGCAATCTAAACCGGGCCCTGAAGCAAGAAGCTGAAAATGAACAACTTAAATATATTGGAAAACTCTCGCCAACTAGCACAAAGCATCCCTTGTGGAGGGCTCACCCAAATCTAAGCTCTCCAATTCAAACCGTCACCCCTATAAGGAATTCTTCAGGGTGCTGGGCCCGCAGCGACAAAGATAGAGCCGAATCATTTGCCTTACATCTCAGAGGCGTATTCCAGCCGAACCCTGCAGCAAATGATTATGTTCCTCCGCAAATCCACCTCGAAACTGAATCCACGCCAACTACATTTCAGCCGAACGATATCAAAAAAGTCATCAGGGAGCTAAAACCAAAAAAGGCGGTGACCTAATAACTACAAAAATGATAATGGAACTTCCGTACTGTGCTATTAAGGTCATCTGTAAACTCTTCAATGGAATCATAAGTCTCGGCTACTATCCAAGGAAATGGAAAAAATCAATTATTATAACGATACCGAAGCCCGGAAAAGATCACACGATTCCGTCATCTTACAGACCAATAAGTTTACTATCATGCCTGTCCAAATTATTCGAAAAATGCCTTTTAACGCGCATAATACCATATATGGGGGCCCACAACATTATTCCAGCCCATCAATTTGGCTTCAGAGAAAAACACGGAACTATAGAGCAAGTAAACAGAATAACATCAGAAATTCGCACAGCCTTCGAACATAGGGAATATTGCAGCGCGATATTTCTCGACGTATCTCAAGCATTCGACCGTGTCTGGCTCAAAGGTCTCATGCATAAAATCAAAACACACTTGCCCGGGTACACCCATAAACTCCTTGAATCCTACCTCTACAATAGAGCCTTCGCAGTAAGATGTAATACAACAATTTCCGATAGCTACACTATCGAAGCTGGGGTCCCTCAAGGTAGCGCACTTGGGCCAACTCTATTCGTCCTTTACACAGCAGATATTCCCACGAGTGACCGACTAACAACATCCACCTTCGCCGACGACACTGCGATCCTTAGCCGCTCCAGATGCCCAGTCCGTGCAACAACCCAACTCGCCAACCATCTCGTGGTAGTCGAGAAGTTGCTATCTGACTGGCGTATTAAAATAAACGAACAAAAGTGTAAACACATAACGTTTACCCTTAACAGACAAACTTGCCCTCCGCACTGTATGAATAGCACGCAGATCCCCCAAGTTAATGAAGTAACGTATCTCGGCATCCACCTCGACAGACGTCTAACATGGCATAGACATATCAAATGAAAGAAACTGCACCTAAAACTGAAAGCCAGCAGCCTCCACTGGATTATAAACTCACGATCGCCCTTGTGCCTGGACTACAAGGTCCTGCTCTACAACTCCACTCTTAAGCCAATCTGGACGTATGGCTCCCAGCTGTGGGGGAACGCGAGCAGAACCAACATAGACATCATTCAGCGAGCCCAATCAAAGATCCTGCGAACTATCACTGGGGCACCATGGTATATTCGTAACCAAAACATCCACAGGGACCTCGGCATTCTCGCAGTAAAAGATGAAATAGACAAGCAAAAAGCGTCGTACAATGAAAAACTATCTGTCCACCCAAATCCTCTAGCAAGGGTCTTGACTCGGCTGTCCAGCCGAACCCGCTTGCAACGTACAGACCTTCCAACCCAGCCATAACTTGTCAGGGCCACTGTCTCAGTCTACATGACTCCTAGTTAGGTTATAGTATAAGATTTGATACACTTATTGTTAGTCTCGTAAATGAGAAGATTCAATAAATAAAAGCAAAGCATTTTAAAAAAAAAAAAAAAAAAACTTCTATCTCGATTGCTTTCTATTGTCAAAACATCACTAACAATTCCTCTTTTCAGCACGAGCTGCTGGACAGATTCAGAAATTGTGCTACACTGGCTTTCAGCTCCCCCTCGACGGTGGAACACCTACGTCTGCAACCGAACTTCTGAGATATTGAGCGACTTTCCCCGTAGCTGCTGGAACCATGTTCGCACGGAAGACAATCCTGCTGATTGTGCTTCCCGAGGACTTCATCCGTCAAAGCTTCTGGAGCATCGACTGTGGTGGAAAGGTCCGTCCTGGCTGGCCACACCCACCTCTGAGTGGCCACCTTCTACAAGCAAGTTCAGCGTATCTTCAAGTTTCGATGTCAACACCGAAAGCCCACGACTCTACATAACTTTCCTGATGAAAGTATACACGAGTTACTCATCCACAAATTCTCAACCTGGACGCGTCTTATGAGGGTATCTAGGTACTGTCATCGCTTTATTCACACTCTTCGATCTCATCATAGGAATTCGGCACCATTCCTTACGTCTGAAGAGTTGCTGGACGCACAGCGCCGACTTATTCGACATGTGCAACAAAAACCCTTTGCCAGAGAATATGCGCAGCTAGAGAATCGACGCCAGCTTAACGCTAAATCGCATCTTATCCGGTTTTCTCCGTTTCTGGATGATTATGGAGTAATGCGAGTCGGTGGGAGAATCGAGCAATCTACACTCAACTACAACGCCAAGCCCCCGATTCTGATACCTAAAGATACACCACTAGCTGGACTGCTGGTTCGACATTTTCATGTCTCCTATCTGCACACTGGAGTTGATGCAACGTTCACCAATCTTCGTCAGCATTACTGGATTCTGGGAGCAAATCCTGTTTTCTTCAACGAAAGGGCACAAGCAACCAGATCATGGGAGAGCTACCAATTCCTCGAGTTCAAGCTAGCCGCTGCTTTCAACACACAGGGCTGGACTACGCTGGACCGATCGCAATCAAGGAATCAAAAGGAAGAACTCCACGCATCGGAAAGGCATGGTTTTCTATTTTCGTGTGCCTCACTACAAAGGCACTTCACATCGAGGTTGTTAGTGAGCTAACTACACAGGCTTTCATCGCAGCCTTTCAACGATTCATTGCCCGCCGAGCGAAGCCTACTGACCTGTATTGGGGCAACGGAACTACATTTCATGGAGGCAAGCAAACTTTGGATGACATGAGACGTCTGACCATTCAACAAGCCAAAGATGAGTAACTAGCAGGATTCTTTGCCAATGAAGGGATTCTTGGCACTTTATACCCCCGTCTGCTCCCCATTTTGGAGGGATGTGGGAAGCTGGAGTTTGGTCAATTACACTCCATATGAAAAGGATACTCGGATGAAAGGCTTTAACGTTTGAGGAGCTTTCTACTGTCCTGACCCAAATTGAAGCTATCCTGAATTCACGCCCGCTGTGCCCAACTGGGGATAATTCTTTGGATCCACTGACGCCTGCTCATTTTTTGACTGGATCTCCGTATACTGCATTGCCTGAACCCTGTCGTCTGGATATGCAAGTCAATCGATTGGAGAGGTGGAATCGGCTGCAAGCCATGGTTCAAGGCTTTTGGAAAAGGTGGCATATGGAATACCTGACATCTCTTCATGAGCGGACAAAGTGGCATCTGGAAACTGAGAATCTGAAGATCGACACACTGGTAGTACTCAAGGAGCCCAATCTACCGCCCTCTAAATGGATTCTTGGCCGCATCACCGCAGTGCACGCAGGAATCGACGACAAGGTCCGAGTCGTTACAGTGAAGACTGCTCACGGATTATACAAAAGCCCAATTTTGAAAATCGCTGTACTGCCTCTCTGCTGAACAACCGTTCAGGGAGGCCGGTATGTTTGGGAGCGAGACACCCTGTATGCGCGAACAAGTCACCCTTTATCTTTGTTTACATTATCATTTGTCTGCAGCTTCAGCGGAGCTTATCAGCGGAATCAATGTAAGCATCGCACTACTGTAATTGTCCGCGAGCTTGCCCAGTACTTTTCCAAACTTCTAACTCCCTTCTAACTGTAACTTGTTTACGTCTTATGCTAGTTTAATCGTATGGCGTGAGTACAGCCAAGTAAGTTAGTCACATTTTTTGATCTGCAAGAACACGTACGCATCGGTGTCGAACTAATTAATATTAAGTGTCTGAAATTAACCAATAAATCAAACTAAACAGTAACACTGGCGGGTTTATTTATGAACAGGTATATTCATCTGCAAAATAGCTCCCTTGCACAATAAAGGTTTGAATAAGTCCGCTAACTATATTTTTGGGTATAAGAGAAGCTCTAGAAGGGAACAATTACTTTTTAGGAATAAAAAAACTACTACAATTGTTCTATTAAATCTTATCTTAATTAAGAAACTTTATTATGAACGAAAAAATTGGGTTAAAAATAAAATAGCACCACTTCATGAAAAATGCCTTAATTTTCAATTAAAACAATGTTAGCAAATGTTTGCGCATTAAAACTACGCTCATCGTACTTTTTTAATATTTAGTGGTGTATTCCTTATTACCAATAACAGCTGCGCAACGCTTTGGCATGAAGTCAACCAGGTCGTGGCACCGTTTTAAGGTTTTAAGGTATTTTGCTCCAGGACCCCTTCATCGCAGTACAATGGTATTCGTTGTTAGTTGGCTTAGAAGCTATAACCAAGGAATTACGATGGAACAACGGTCTGGGGACTGTGTAGGCCACTCCAAACCAGGAACACATTTATTTTGAAACCAATCCTTGCTTTTCCTGCTGGTGTGCTTGGAGTCATAGTCTTGTTGAAAGACCCATTTTAGCATCATATCGTATTCGGCAAAGGGGGGCATCACCATATTGTACCATATTCATTTTGATCCATGATGGTTTTTAGCGGATGTATTGGCCGAACTCCATAGACTCCTTAGTTCGGTAGCAGCTATATATGGATCCTTCTTGATCTCGCGCACTACCCTTTTGACGTGATACCCATCATGATTGTTTTCTCCTCGTGTTTCGGACTTCTCATTGAAGGTGATTGCATAACGTCCGTATGAACGTCGAGATCTCAGTAGTTATAAAAGCTAGAAAGTTGAGATTCCACAAACCGCCCAAAACTGCCACGCCGACACTTTTGAAAATTTGTTTGATATTTTTCACCCTTGTAGTCTACGAGTACAAATTGCACTACGTCTTTGTCTCTAGAATCTGCCTGTCTAATCTCAACATTCTAGCTTTTAGACCATTTACTTTAAATGGTCGGAAACATACTGTTAGATACATTCAAAAAAATTTAGTATACCCTTTTCCTTTTACTCATCTAGTAATGGGTATATAACTGGATCCGCGGCTATAATTATAGGTAGTCGCAAAGGACACTGTTTATAGAAAAGCAGTAGAAAGTCAGCAGAAAAGCAGCAGAATACCAGCAGAAAATCAGCACAATACTAGTAGAAAAATCAGCAGAATATCAGCAGAAGATTAAGCACTTCAACATTAACATTACAGCAGCAGCTGAAGAGTACATGACGCGCTATGACATTGGGTGAAAAAAGGGGTGGCAACGCGGAAGCAAGAAGAAGGGAGATATCAGAAGAAGGAGGAATCAGGAGAGACAAAAAGTGACGCCAAAGCAGAAAAAGTGCAGAAAGTAGAAATAGCCGAACAATCTTGTTACATTTCCAACAATATATTAATACTTATATTTTATAATAATAAATCGAGTTGAGCATAATACCTCAGCTCACATATATATATTAAAACAAGAGAGAACGCTATAGTCGAGTTCCCCGACTATCTGATACCCGTTACTCAGCTAGTGTAAGTGCGAAGGACAGTTTTTGGCGGTTTGTGGGCGTTAGAGTGGGCGTGGCAAAAAGTTTTTTGCGGAAAGATAGAAATTTACAAGACTAATACAAAAATGAAAAAATATCAAAACATTTTTCAAAAGTGTGGGCGTCGCAGTTCTGGGCGGTTTGTGGGCGTTAGAGTGGGCGTGGCAACATAAATCGACAAATTTGCGCTGCGTCTATGTCTCTGGAGTCTGTGTGCTTAGTCTCAACTTTCTAGCTTTTGTAGTTCCTGAGATCTCGACGTTCATACGGACAGACAGACGGACAGACGGACGGACAGACGGACATGGCCAAATCGACTCGGCTATTGATCCTGATCAAGAATATATATACTTTATATGGTCGGAAACGATTCCTTCTACCTGTTATATACTTTTCAACGAATCTAGTATACCCTTTTACTCTACGAGTAACGGGTATAATTATCTATTATTTGGTAGAGAAAGCAAGGTTTAAATTCCACCAAGTACCTTGCTACCGTTTAGTTTTTCTGCAGTCTGTAAAATTTTTCTGTTTCGAGTTTCGTTTTTTTTTCAGTTGTCTTCTTTCATCCCTCTCGGTATTGTGCTAAAAGTATTCACTATCGCGATTTCTAATTTAACACAAGTGTTAAAAAATTATTTAATTGCTTATAAAAACGGACCAATTAAAGGCAGTATAATATTATTTAGCCTTAGAATGTTTGCAGAAACACACTTTTAGGACTTGTTACATAACATAGTTTAAATAATCGACCAGGAGAGTTTCGCATATAATTAACCTACGACAACGATAAATCAAGCATGCTGACGATTAAGTCATGTTGTGCTATAGGGAGAAGGATACTAGATTTTTCTTCTGTGGACCATGAAGCGCCAGGTTTATTAAAATAACCTGGAACTACAAATTGGTCCCTATCGGACAGTCTTTTTGACACGGATTGGGTAGCCGACAAAAGATTTAGCTATTTTGGGAATCCAGAAGACCGCGGAATATAAGAGCACGTCATGTAAGCAAAAGAATAGGAAGACAGCTTTACGCATATGATATCTAAGTTGCTCATCAAAAATTACCTCCTCTAACCTCAATTAAGACAATTAAGACGCATCCACGGAGTAAGTATATCAGCCTTTAACCAAGGGTCTGTAAACACAATGATATGGGATGCTAAGGAAAGGCTATCAGAATTCTATTAAGTTAGCTTGATGCGCAAGCCTCTTGCATTTTCATAAGAATTTTTTTGGCTTTAGTCGGTGAACTTGACTATACCATTCTTTCTTGTTGATCTCAGCTTCGAACTTCTTAGCCACTAAACTGTCCCTCCAAAAATCAAATCAAAAATCAAAAGGATAAAAATAGCTTATTAGGATGAAAGATTAAATGTCTCCAGCGTAAGAAAAGTTAACATTTTAAAAGTTAAAATTTCGGCTTTTGTTTTTTCTTATATAGAAGACAATACATAAGTTAAAGTTTGATCGGAAGAAAGCCGAGAAACGAAAATTTGTTTCTTATGTGAAACCACCGGGAGCAGTGCCCACTTGTACTCATTTTTCCTTTGTGGTGGTAATCTTTAGCAATCCTAGTTTGGACTCCCTCCACATACAAATGCTTGGATTTTTCCGTATCTGTTTTTAGTTACCGATCTTAGGATCTTTGGGATTTGCTGCGATCAACAACTGAACAGCGCTCTTAGGCAGCATACCACCAGCGGATTTCTTGCGCGGAAAGGAGCTTATCAGCTCGATGAAAACTATTTTTAGCCACGCCAAAACTGCTGATCAGTCCTTTCAAGCCACCTTTAGTTTGGCGCATAAACTTTTTCATCTCGTTTGCAATACCTAGGGAAGCATCACAACAGTATTTTGGATTTGGGGTCTTAGCTAGGTCATCACTTGTTCGGCCGCACTTAGGTGCATCATTTTCTCTCACAACCAAGTAGTCAGTTGCCTGTTCAGCTCTTATTTCCTGACGGCATTTGTTTTGGATAGATACAGATAGAGTCATTAATGAATCTATTAAAACCACCGCTGGTTTTGGCAATAGCAAATATAAATGTGGAGGGCAGATAAACCCATGACCGTTTGCGTTGATGTCTTTAAATAATTACCATGTATGCGCGTGTCGGGCGACATGTCGTGTTGGTATCGATTATAAAACCCCTGAACGCAACTACAAATCAACAGTAGAGCCGTATGCTAAAGCTATGTAAGAAGGAAACGGAGCTCCTATGTAAACACCCAGAACTCTAATACAAGTCCTGAATTAACATGGTCAGGGTGTGGTTGTTATCGAACTCTCGATAGGGGATTCGATCTAGTGTGAAAAGAACCTAAAACAAGAGAGAACGCTATAGTCGAGTTCCCCGACTATTAGATACCCGTTACTCAGCAATTAAATTTAAAAAACAATAAATATGCCTTCATATATGTACGTAACTTTTCGCCGCTCGAATTAGCTTCCGATTTAAATGTAGAAATCGGTACCCAGGGAACACCACGTGGAGGCCGTTGAGTTACAACGGGGTCGTTTAAACCAAAATCAAATTTGGGGACCTACGAGTCGACTTGAGTTTTTAAAATTTGAAACATTTTTAAAATTCCGTGTTCCCCAAAAATTTTGTTTACCCGTAGCATACGGAGGCATAGATATTGTTAGTATTAAATTAAAAAATTAAAAACTGAATTATAAAATTAAATTAAATTAAATTATCAAACTTATCTAAAAATATACATTTTTTTGGGTTTTTTTTATTAAATTAAATTATCGGACTTATTTAAAAATATTAATTATTTTTTAAAGTTTTTTTTAAAATATTTTTTTGTTTTTTTTTTAATTTAATAATAAATCTATAAACTTAAAATATTAAAAAATCAAAAATATTAATTAAATTAAAATAATCAGACCTATTAAAAATATTATTTATTTTTTAAAGATTTTTTTATTTATATTTTTTTGGGTTTTTTCGTTTTTTTTTTTTTTTAATTTAATAATAAATCTATAAACTTAAAATATTAAAAAAAAATAAAAAATATATAGCTATTTAGTTTATACTTAATTAAATAACTATACACTACCTACTCTGCCTCCCTAACGCTAACTGTGGTAACTATATGTGGTCTCAAGTGTGCGCGAGTTACCACATCTACATCTACTTCCCCACCCCCTAAACCTCCACGCCAGAACCATTAGTTCGTTGGCCCACATCTGACCACATCAGCAGTCCACGCCACTACTTCCCCACCCCCCTAAACCTCCACGCTGAGCCGCTAGTTCGTTGTCCCCTCATGTTGCAACAGTGTAGGCGGAAACAGCTCAGCAAAACGGAGGCATTCCCCAAATCCGCTGGGTCAGCAGATTCGCGACAACACAGAGCCATACATAATACTTGATTCTCCTTTGTAATAAGTCAGTCTTAAGCTACACTCGATGAGAGTGAGATCTAAATAAAATCACAACCTTAAAGGGAAATACCTTTTTAATTAAAATCGGGAAGAAACAATAGAGGGAAAAGAAACACAAAGGACCACAGAAGGAAGACACTGGAAGGCTTCACTCGTTAATTGGCGCAGTCGGAAACTGGACCTGATGCAGCTCCTTTTCATCACAATTGTACTTAAGTGAGTAGAGTGAGAGAATAAAGAATAATAAAATGCCAATACACAAAATGAATTGCCACAACACACAAAATACACAACAAATAAATAAGCGAGTTAAAAAGATGCAATCATATTTAATGAAAATTACATAACTAAAGAAATTTTTATAAAAGAAGAAATTAAATATCTAATCATGTAAAAGTTCAAATAGAACAATTATAGTGATTAAACAAAATATAAAAATCTTGGTAAAATGATTTAGACAAATCAGAAAATATTAAAAATATATTTATGTTGTGAATCAGAATATACAAGTGAGTGATTGAGGCTCGTATGTTGGAGCGTAGTTAGTGGATCGCGTCAAACTTGTGTGAAAGTTGGCCTCAGCGGTTGGGTTGATGTTTGAACAGATCGCTGACGGTTTAATTCAAATTCGAAGGCAACTCAACAGCGACGATACACTGGCGTGTCTAGCGGTTGGGTTGATGTTCGAACAAGTTGCGCTAGTTGTCAATACATGTCGAGACAGCTCAACGGCGACGATACACTGGCGTGTCTAGCGGTTGGGTTGAAACTCGAACAAGTTGCGCTAGTTGTCGATTGCACTTCGAAGACAGTTCAGCAGTGACGATACACTGGCGTGTCTAGTTGTTGGACTGATGTTCGAAGAGGTTGCACTAGTTGTTCATAAGAAACAATTGGTTCGACGGCATTCGTGACGTGGTTGACCCTCAATTATTAGACTGATTCAATCGACATTGGTATTCAGGGCGAATATCCAATGCGGCAACAAAACGATCCATCAAACCTGTATGAGATAAAAAACACCTACGGCCTGATTTAGGCAAACAATCCAACAAATTAAGACAAAATAATAATACAAGAATATATTTTTCTTCTCTCTCTCTCAATAAAGATTGATATAAATATGAAATTATAAACACATACTAATGCATCTGTAATTACAGATTCAACACGAATCCATCGTTCATCATCTGCAAACAAAAATATTCAACACACAATTAATTAAGTATACATAAAAACACACAATTAATTAAGTTCACGTACACAGATATACACTATTAATTAAATACATACACTTAATTTTTTTTTACACAATTACACAGAATTAAGAATTGAAGGATTTCTCTAAAAGAGTAAATGTCTAAACTTGCTAAAGTAAAGAAGCTTATTCCGGCGACTAGAAGTAGTACTCGTTTGAGTGCGAGCTTATCAGACGTTAGGGAAGACCAGGTTGCCCTACCACCCAGAATTAGACCTTCTTCGAGTAGTGCACCAAGCACAATGACTAGTTCGTCAGAGACAAGTAACTTTTCTTCCCCACCCCCTCCAATTTCCCCTCAGGACATTTGCCTATCCCTAAAAATTCCGGATGGCATTCGCGACCTTACTCCCTATGATGGAGATCCAACTACCCTAAACGAATTTATAAATAATATCGAGGAAATTCTTCTTCTCATTAGAGGCACGGATAAAACTCCGTATGGTCAGTTCTTGTTAAGAGCAATAAAAAACAAGATAGAAGGTAAAGCAAAGGCGTTATTAATATCATTAGGCATAGGCTTAAACTGGGATGACATCAAAGAAGCATTAATAGGGAAATTCGCTGACAAAAGAAGCGAAGAAACTCTAAACTTTGAACTTCACGGACTTGTTCACAAGAGATTGCCACTGCAGGAATTTTACGAACGAATTTTAGACATCCAAGCAACTTACGGTAGAACCATGGAAAACATGGGAATAGAAACAGCAGCACTAAAACTTAAAAAGGAATCTTTTGAAAAAACATGCTTGTATACGTTTATACACGGCATTAAAGGCCCATTGGGGTCTACTGTCAGAGCATTTAGACCTAGGAGTCTCCAAGAAGCCTATGATGTGGCAATTAAGGAAAGGGATATTTTTATGAGAGAAAATTGGTCTAGACAAACACAGAGTTCGAGATCAAACAATTACAATTATAATGGAGAGATTATCGTAGAAATGACGAACATCGGGTTGAGAAATATAATAAGAAATCGGAGTTCGACCGAAACATCAGATCTAGGGATCAAAGAGGAAGTTATTCAAAGCCCAGAGACAACGACAGAAATTTTAACAAAATGAGGGCTATTATGCCAAAAGAAGAGGACAGAAAACGCTATGACAGAGACAATAATTACTCACGAAATCACGGAAATCCGGGACAGCAAAGACAGACCCTTAACAATATTGAGACAGCAGGTGTACAGGAGTTACATAATATTGATGATGAAAATTTTCAATTAAAAGCCTCGTCGGACAGACGGGATACTTAGAAAAATTTAAAGTTGGAGGTTCCTTATTGTACATTTTAATTAACTTCGGTCCAACCAGTCCACTAAAATTTCTAGTGGACACAGGTGCCACTTCTTCCTTCATTAATCCAGAACTTATTGAGGAACATAACCAACAAACCCTAAATACACC
Organism: Drosophila yakuba; assembly: GCF_016746365.2. Lineage (NCBI taxonomy): Eukaryota > Metazoa > Arthropoda > Insecta > Diptera > Drosophilidae > Drosophila > Drosophila yakuba. Next base: position 23,714,568 of record NC_052526.2, read on the forward strand.
AATCTTAATCACAACAGCACTAGGCTCTCATAAAGTAAACAAGATAGCCAAAATAAAATTATTTACTAAACACAACTGTAACGATACCTTTCCGTTACTTCTCTTCAAATTTCATAATTATTTTGACGGTCTTATAGGCATGAACACGTTGAATAAAATTTTAGGAGTAATAGATATACCAAGTAAAATCTTATCAACACCCAAATTCAATTTTGAATTACTGCAGCAAGTAAAACAAAAAGCTGAATTATTTAACATAGAAGAAGCATCCAAGATATTGGTAATGCTACCCGTCACAATTAAGGAGGGTACATTTTTATTTGAAGACCAAAAGGTTTCAGGAAATTTGTTTATTACCGGAGGCCTGTACACGGCCCACAACTATTACAGTTGTATGGAGGTGGTAAACTATTCCAAGAAGCAAGAAAAATTATACCTAGAAACACCAATAGAGGTAAATCACTTTAACACGGACGAATTCTATATAGTAAATGATATTAAAGACTATGGTACGATAAACTCCGAAAAGGAAAAAGAAAAGTTCAGTACCCTAAGATTAGAACATTTAAATTCAGAAGAAACAACGGCGTTCAAAAAATTATGCAAACAATTTCCTAATATATTCTACAAAGAAGGAGACAAATTAACATTCACTAATAGAGTCAAACATAGCATTAAAACCACTGACGAAATACCAGTACACAAAAGACCTTTCAGATACAGTCCTGCAGAAAAAACAGAAATAACCGACCAAATTAACAAACTCCTAGAGCAGGACATAATTAGGCACAGCCATTCACCTTGGAGTGCTCCAGTTTTTCTGGTCCCAAAGAAATTGGACGCTTCAAATAAGAAGAAATGGAGACTGGTTGTAGATTTCAGACAATTAAATGACAAGACGATCAAAGATAGATACCCAATGCCCAACATCAATGAAATTCTAGACAAACTAGGGAGAGCTCAGTATTTTTCGGCCCTAGATCTAGCAAGTGGTTACCACCAAATTGAAGTGGAGCCTAAAGATAGATCGAAAACAGCCTTTTCCGCAGTAGGTGGTCATTTCGAATTCATCCGAATGCCATTCGGCTTATCTAATGCACCCGCAACCTTCCAAAGGGTGATGGATAATGTCTTGGCAGAATTCAATGGCAAATTTTGTCTGATTTATCTCGACGACATAATAGTATTCTCGACGTCCTTACAAGAACATATCAACCACCTAAGCTCGATCTTCAAAAAACTCACTCTGGCAAATTTAAAACTTCAGCCAGATAAATCGGAATTCCTCAAGAAGGAATTAGAATATCTTGGCCACATAGTGACCGAAAAAGGCGTTAAGCCGAATCCAAAGAAAATTGAAACTATTAAAGCCTTCCCTATGCCTAAAACCAGAAAAGAAATTAAGTCATTCCTGGGGTTGCTGGGTTACTATAGAAGATTTATCAGAGATTTTGCCAAAATCACTAAACCTCTAACTCAGCAACTTAAAGGAAAGTCAGACGTGACCATCGACGATAACTATATTAAAACATTTGAATTTTGTAAAACACTCTTATGTAATGACCCCATACTACAGTATCCCGACTTCACTAAATCGTTTATTTTAACAACAGATGCTAGTAATGTAGCAATAGGAGCAGTGTTGTCCCAAGGAACTGTAGGAAATGATAGACCTATAGCATATGCAAGTAGGACACTATCGGAGTCCGAAACGCATTATGCCACCATAAAAAAAGAATTACTGGCAATAGTGTGGGCAGTGAAATATTTTCGACCATACTTATTTGGAAACAAATTTCTACTGGTCACTGATCACAAGCCTTTAGTTTGGTTAAAAAACCTAAAAGAGCCTAATTCCATGTTAGTGAGATGGAAACTCCAACTCTTAGAATATGACTGTGAAGTCATTTATAAAAAAGGTTCTCAAAACGTGGTGGCAGATGCATTAAGCAGAATTGTTGTCGAACTCAACACTAATGAAGCCAGACCAATAACCTCAGATACAGAAATTTTAACCTCTAACAGACCAATAAATGAATTTGCAATTCAGATCATATTAAAGATTGCAGATTGTGCAAACGACTTATTGGAAACACCTTTTAAAAATAAACTCAGACGAATTATTTCCAGACCTCTGTTCGACGATCAGACAATGATAGACGTATTAAAAACGGCACTAAGATCAAATAAGACGCATGCAATTTATACCACTGATACAATTTTCGAATCAGTGCAAAAAATTTATGCAGCATTTTTCGCTCCAAGTAAATCATATAAAATTATAAGGTGTACAACATATTTAGATGAACTCCGAACACCAGAAGAACAGGTCGAATACATATCTGACTACCATATCAAGAACAACCATAGGGGCATTGACGAAACCGTTAGTCATATTAAACGACAGATTTATTTCCCCTGTTTAAAAGAGAGGGTTTCCCAACTGATAAACAAATGCGACATTTGTCAAACCCTCAAATATGATAGACAACCTCAGAAACCAATATTTCAGCTAACAGAAACACCTAATAAACCACTAGACATTGTACACATAGATCTATACTCAATTAACAATAAAACCATTTTAACAATAATAGACAAATTTTCAAAATTTGCAGAAGGTTACACTATTCCATCTCGAGATTCCATTAACATCACTAAACATATGATGTTCTTCTTCAAGACCCATGGTATTCCCAAAACAATAGTTTGCGATCAAGGCCCCGAATTTGCAGGAATTATTTTCAAAGAATTGTGTAATCAATACAATATAACTTTACATGTAACATCTTTTCAACAATCAAGTAGTAATGCCCCAGTTGAAAGATTACATTCATCGTTGACGGAAATTTATAGGATAATTTTCGAAAAGAAAAAGGCATTAAAACTCAACCTAGACCATGATTGTATCCTAACAGAAACATTTATAACGTACAACAACGCCATACACTCGTCTACAAAATTGACTCCATATGAAGTTTTTACAGGACGAACCCATATTTTCGAACAAAATTATAAGGCAGTCAGTCAACAAGACTACATGAGGGAACTGGAAAGTTATAAGAACAACTTATATGTAGAAGTAAAGGAAGAATTTGAAAGACAAAAACTCAACAAAATTCTAAAACTAAATGAGGACAGAGTATTACCAATAGCGGTACAGGAAGGAGATACTGTTTTTAGAAAGGAAAATAGGAGAAATAAGCTAACACCCAGATTTACCCAACACAAAGTAGCTGATGATAACGGGGTAACCTTTACAACGAACAAAAGACAGAAAATACATAAATCAAAAATTAAAAAAAGAATCAGACAAAATAGTAGATAAATATATAATAATATCATTTCAGGTTATACATGATAGCAGCTCAACTGCTCCATGTTCAACATGTTAAGGAAAATACCCCCCTAGCAGAGATCAAACTGGGAGAAGCAAGGACCATTAAAACATATAGTTCAGTGGCCCATGTAATAGAACTAACGGAGTTAAAAAATAATTTGAATAAATTAGAATCAAGTCTACAAAATTTACAAGATGAAGACTCTAATGATTCAATAACACCCATACAAAGAAAGATAGACCAAGCAAGAGAAAAGATCTATTCCTTGACCCCAAACCGAAGAGAAAAGAGAGGCTTAATAGACGGTCTAGGTAATGTTATAAAGAAAGTAACTGGGAACATGGACGCAGAGGACGCAGCTAAAATCGAGACAAAATTTAAGCAAGTATTTGAAAATGAAGAAAACATTAACAAGAACCTCGGGCAACAAATTTCTTATAACAACGACATAATCGTAAATTTTAATAATATGTCTGATCATTTTTATAAAGAACAGGAGAAAATTGAGAGGTACATTAATAACTTTAAAAATGGCATTTCTAAGGAATTAATAGTAGAAGATAAGAAAATTAGAATTTTACAAATATTGAATATAATAAATAATAATATAGATATTCTCCAAAACCACATACATGATATAGCTGAAAGTATACTATTGGCTAAATTCAAAATAATTCCCAATTTTATTTTACCTATACAAGAATTGAAAGATATTGCACAGATTTTTAAACTTCAAAATTTTTCTATTAATTCAGAAGAGCATATTTACAGACTACTCAACATAGAGATAGAATCCGAAAAAACAAAAATAATATTTCATATAAAGATTCCAATATTTGATAAGTACACTTACACACTTTCTCACCTAATTAAATTACCTATCAATGGCACGAATTTTCTCACTCTACCCAAATATATATTGTACGATGATAAATTTAATTATATGTTAAGTTTTCAAGAAAAATGTTCAAGAATACATGGCACTTACATCTGCGACCCCGGAACTGCGGAAAGTAACATGGACAACAGGGAGTGCGTGAAACAAGTGCTGCAAGGAATGAACCCTGTTTGCGAGGCAAAGAATATCAACACGGACGAGGCGGTAGTAGAACCGGAACAACAGTGGATTGTCATTATCAGCAAGAATCAACTAAGGGCTGAACCAAGTTGTGCTGAACCGTTCACTATTGAGGGAACGACGATTATCAATCACATAAACTGTTCCATATTTATAGACGGTACCAAATACGATGACAGCGAATTGTTCTACCAAGAAAGGATTAAATTATCACTACCAGTAACGAAGAACATATCTATAAATGCAACATCGGAGGATTTAAGCCTAAGCAAAATAGTACTGCATCTTCAAGAGAATAAAGCTAAAATATTCCAAGTCAAGGAATCTACGATTAACCTTCGATTCCTAACCTACGCATCAAGTATCATCCTGGTCATATTTATACTGTATGCTTTAGCAGTAAGGAGAAACACTACTTACCTGCCCAACCCTGTTACCTCAGTCAACTACGTTCCGTCTATTCCTTCGTTATGGCCGTCACTTTATTCAAGGGGGGGAGGAGTTACCACATCTACATCTACTTCCCCACCCCCTAAACCTCCACGCCAGAACCATTAGTTCGTTGGCCCACATCTGACCACATCAGCAGTCCACGCCACTACTTCCCCACCCCCCTAAACCTCCACGCTGAGCCGCTAGTTCGTTGTCCCCTCATGTTGCAACAGTGTAGGCGGAAACAGCTCAGCAAAACGGAGGCATTCCCCAAATCCGCTGGGTCAGCAGATTCGCGACAACACAGAGCCATACATAATACTTGATTCTCCTTTGTAATAAGTCAGTCTTAAGCTACACTCGATGAGAGTGAGATCTAAATAAAATCACAACCTTAAAGGGAAATACCTTTTTAATTAAAATCGGGAAGAAACAATAGAGGGAAAAGAAACACAAAGGACCACAGAAGGAAGACACTGGAAGGCTTCACTCGTTAATTCGCGCAGTGGCCCGATTATCGAAAATATTTGAAAACGCCCAATCAATATGCGTATTGCTATTGGTTGTAGACGAATCCAAATCTAGCAACGAACTAAAACCCTTTGCATCTACTAAAAAATCGAAAATTTGCTTACTGCAGCCAGAGATGAAGTGGAGGCACAAGTTAAAATCTCCTAACACTAAGCAATTACTACTTAAAAATGTGTGTTGCTGAAATAACTCCTTAAATTCAGTTTCAAACTTCTTTAAGGGATAGGAAAAAAATCGACCACTTGAGCAAAGACTAACGTTCTCAAATAGTTCGTTTCGAATAAAAACGAGAATGCCTCTTTTTGGTCGGGCTCCGCTAGCTACTGACTGGCAATCTAATCTCCCTGCTGTGGTAAAGCCAGGAGTTTCATAAACCTCATTTGAGTATGTTGATGCTTCAACGAAGCACAGAAGAGAGGACCTAAGCATTAGACGATCGGAACAAACATCGCTAATGTGGCAGTGTAAACTTTCCGTATTATGGAAAAAAATATGAAGGTTCGGACTATTGATTAAACAATCGAAATGGGTATTCAGTAGTTTAGTGGAACGCAATTCTCGGAGCTCTGCTTCTGAAGCTGAATCCTGAGCGGATCTTGGTGGGACAGAAGGTCCAATAATGAAAAGACCTGCCGCAGTTGTGGCTCTACTACAGGCTACATACAGCGCAGCTCTCTGCATGCTGGAATTTACTGTACGAAGCTCCTTGACTTTTATGAATAGTTATTGCTTCTGCAGGAACCACTGGGAACAGCTTTCGGTCAATTGTAGTTGCCTGATTAGAATTAATTTGAAAACTTTTCATAATTTTCGAAATTGGCGTCCATGAAGCCTCCTCACAATGTATGCTCTTGGAACCCGCATTTACTCCTATGCTTTCATCTAAAAATTAAATCCAAAGAAGATCTGGAGTGTTGGACGTACTGAAGCCTATCTCCCTAACGAGACCAGTTGCTCCGTTTACGAGACCATCTGATGTATCTACATTGACCGTCATTATATATTTGGCAGTGGATTTTAAAGTCAGAGAGGTACACGATCCTTGTGTTTCAAATGTTTTTAGGGAACTAGCTTGTTCCAGACATCTGTTCCTCTGCTCTAAGCTTATTTGAGCGGACTTAACTGAGTCTATAGCTTCTGAGAGAAATTGTGCAGAGGGAATCGAGTTAAGCTTCTCCCTATTGTACCGATCTGTGTCCTGATTACATGTAAAAAGGTGAATTGAGTTATTTGGAATTTGACTTTCATCGGAAATTCTAGATCTAAGCAAGCTAATATCATCAGACGTCATTTGGCAGGATGCCATGTTATTAAGTGCAATTCCAAACGGTTGGTCATCTCGCTGTCGCATTATCTGTGTGAGTTCAAAAAACCTAAAAGAACTCCACAGATACGATCCAAATATTGCGCTGTATGGACCATGCGAGGGGGCCTGAAAAATCCAGCGATCACATACGGGCCGTAATTGTCTAAGATCGCCGAACCCGATAACCGAAATACCTCCGAAAGGAGTTTCAACATTAGAAAACATTTGCTTTAGGCGAGAAAAACATTGTTGCACCGACCATAGAAATTTCGTCTATTATAAGAATTTTGAGACAAGAAATCTTGAACAAAAGGTATTCAACAAATCGGGGCTTAAACTTCTAAATGCAGACCCAGCCTGATTTACAGGGAGGGAGAACATGGAATGAAGATCCTCCGATTCCGAATGCAGCTTTGCCTGTGGGAGCACACAGTAAAATTTTTACAGAAGATGGGTCGCATCCTACTCTACCATTATACTCCTTGGATAGGGACTGAAATAAGTTGGATATTAATCTACTTTTGCCGACACCTGCTCCGCCACCTACGAACTCATAAAAGGTTCGATTTGTCCTTGCATTATGCAAGACATGAGTAAGGAAAGTTTTTTGCTCCAAATTTAGAGATCTAACTAAATGGGCTAAGTTTAAAGGGGATATAAGTGGCGGAAGCTTTATTACCCGGATATTGCTATCCGGATCAACATCTAACAAATTGTTGTTCAAGTTTAAAACATTAATTTGAGAAGATATTTCAGGAATAGCTAATGGCCTAAACTCCTCATTAGGTTCGACCTCCTCTTCTTCATTTTCTTCTATATTATCGGCTTCCATGGCCCTTCTAAGCGCGTCATCTAAACTATCTATGGCATTAATGGCCTCCTCATTCTCATTGTAAAATTCCACCCAATTTCTTTGAATCAAATCTACCTGTTCGTTTCTCCACGGAGAAAAGAGCATTACTAGTGTTCTAAAATAGTTAGTCCTATCTGTATTAATATTAAATTTCCTATACCTAATAATACTAGCCCTATTTCTTTCCCTAATAAAGCCGCTTCCATCTCGGAGCGGAAAAGATATATCTCCTAAAACGTCATTGCCTTCTTCAGTGTCATCGTCACTATTTGCCCTCTGACGAGTATTTCTACGGCTTTTAGAAAACTCATAATTTGCTGAAAAATCGGCTAAACACGGGCCTTCATGGACATCTGGTCTTTGTTCGTATCTATCCAGCAATCCTTTCAGAAATATGTCAGTTGAATTCTGAGGCATATTTTGAAGGTCGCGTGTAGGTCTAAGCATACGAACTCGTTGTTCTGGAGGGAAGGTGTTGATATGAACGCACTTATTACTTGCTTCGGACAACGCCATTCCCAGACAACAATACACGGCTTCCTGAGCAGATATCTCAGTGCCTGAAATAAACTTGTAACTGAGATACTGTAGCTTTTGTCGAATGCTTGAATTGCCTCTTCTAATGTCATTAGCTGCTTCTCGCATTAACTTCGAAATACCCCGTTGGGATATGTTAATATAATTAATAATAAAGCTACAGCAAGCAAAAGGGTCCAAAATTAACTGGATATCCATATTTGTCCTTTGCATAGAAAGAATGTGTTTATTATAAGCATTTACTTGAATTTCTGCAAATGTTCTCTTCAGAAAAATCTGTGGTTTTTTCAAACTACACCTAATAGCATAAATGTAGTCCTCGTAACTGAGGCTCACATGGTTGTGAGAAAGAAAATTTTCAAATATGCTTAAATGGCTAATCATGTCATCTGCATGATTGCGAAGTAGAAAATCTCGAGTTTTTTTAAAGTTTTCGTGATGAAGAGAATTTTGAGTTGCTTCGGGAAGTGGATTTAATATTTCCGTCCGGGGCATTGGAGGGTATGGAATACCGAAACGACAAATGGATTGTCCCCGCACTTTTCTAAGACACGAATGCCCGTGCTTATGCTTTTGGTATTCAATATACGGAGCCAAATTTGGGTTTGTAACATCCACAGTTACAAACTGATCAACGAAGGCTATTACAGTACGCATAGACTCTTCATTGTTTAAATCCACTTTTGGGGCATCTTTCAGCCAAAACATGCCGTGAATATGAGGCGAACCTCTCTGTTGAAACTCAACTCGCCAGTAATAGGTAGTATCGAAATTACTTTCAAAGACACCCCCAGGCTTTTTCATAAGTTTTAAAACTTCCCTATATCTGTAATCAAAATATCTAGCGCACGTCACTGGGTCTGTTCTTATAAGGTGCGCCTTTTCCCTAAACTGCAAGTTTGAAGCTTCTTCTTCATTTATATTAACCCAATCTAAATTGCGCTTGAGCAGTACTAACAGTTCTGGCCACCTAGTTTCAGCGGCCGATAAAGTTATGAAAAAAGGTGGCAGCCCAAATTGGAGAATCATGGCCATGACCTTTTTCTTTTCATCTTCCCAGTGATTAGGTGACGTGCGAATATCCCTAAGGATCCTATAGCCCTCATCATGACAAATGAGGTTGCCCATAAAGTCTTCATTCAGGACGTTAGCAGCTGTAATTGCACTGGAGGCACTCCGCTTACGTAAGCAAGTTGAAATATTATTTCGAATTTTTATTAATTCCAACTTCTTATAATTGAAGAACAACTTATCAGTTCGACAACCACGTCTATCTACATTCCTAAGTTCTGATCTAACTATGGTTTAGTAACTTTCTGAAGATGGTCTTTTAATGCCAGCATATATGCTAGGGAATGCCAGTTCTTCAGAATCAGCATCGAGAATTACGTCGAGAGGCTTTTGGCCCTCACCTGGAGCTATTGTAATTCTCGTCATTCCTACAGTATGTGTCTGGTTATTCTCAAGCAAAGTTTCTTGTTTCTTAGTTCTTCGGCTTCTGAGTTCTGTTCAGAATTACGCGCCTCCGAGTTTTCATCCTCCTGCTGGATGGCTAGCTGTCCCTCTACAAAGGCTACATCAGCTTGAGATGCTATAAATGGAACAGTTTCGGATGTGAAGTCAGAGATCCACTGCTCGGTAACTGACACATTGTGCTTTCTATAAAGCTCCGTATTAGCTAAATACCTAATAGCGTCAGCAATTTTGGCAGGTCGTATGGTTTCTGCCATGAAATCATGTCCGTATTCCATTCTTCGTTTGAGGTGGAGCTGAATTACCTCTGCTCGTGGAAGAGACGTCATGATATTGCTTACTGGAATAGGGACATTAACAACTGCTCCTTTAATGGCACTTTGACGCTCATGACCTATTGACTTTATAATCATAAATGGAAGGCGAGGTGAAATCAGTCGTTCTTCCAAGGGAGTTAGGCCCCTCAAAGAGTTATGAATTTCTGGGAAATTTAAGCCATTTGAAATGTCCCCTTTGGGCTTTCGGTCGGCTTTAATGTTGCTGTGACAAGTTTTGCAAAACTTGAAAAGATTACCAGTGAAAGCAAGATGTCTTGCATTTTGGTATATCTCTTCCCTGAACTCGCAATGTTCTTCCAAATAAGACCTAGAAAGCTTACTTATTTGCTTGGGGAACCACAATCCTTTCCAACAAAAGCAAATCTGATCTGGGCCAAGCTTAAGATTCCTATTGAATGTAGCTATGTGAGCTTCTATTTCAATAGGTTTGATTCTAATAGTCCTATTATCCTGAGCTATACCAACTCTAATCTCCTGACTTCGAAATGCATTCCGAAGATTTTCTGCTTCCCTATTTGCACCAAGGCTTCTATACTGACTAACTCTTTGACTTATATTTCTAATTGCATCGATCGTTGCTTGTCGAGCAGCTAATCGTGCGCTTCGTCGAGCGAGTGTATTTCTCGCCTGCTCGACTGCCCTGCGATCCTTACCGGCCCTAGCCCTAGCTCTGTTAGCCCTATCACGCTCTCTTTCTAAAAAGCGTTCCTGTGTACCTCTTGCCAGTGCTCGACGCAGCGTATTTGCTTCTTGTTCCATAGCCCGACTCTCGCTGTTTTGTCGCCTTTCAGAACGACGTCGAGTATCGGCGGCTTGTTCACCCGATCGAAATGCGGGATCCAAGCGTCTTTCTCTATGCTGAGCAGTGTTTTGGACCTGCTCCACAGCTCGATTCTCGCTGATTCGCCGTCTTATAGAACGGCGCCGAGTATCGACTGCTTGCTCAACTGCGCGAAGAGCAGGAACCAAACGTCTTTCCCTATGCTGAGCAGTGTTTTGGACCTGCTCCACAGCTCGATTCTCGCTATTTTGTCGCCTTTCAGAACGACGTCGAGTATCGGCTGCTTGTTCAACCTCAAGAATCACGGGGTCTATACGCATTTGAAAGCGTCGCTGAGTATCGGCTACTTGTTCAGCTGCGCGAATTGCAGGATTTAGACGCCTTTGAGAACGAAACTGAGAGTTAGATTCTTGCTCAATCGCACGAACAGGACGATTCAAGCGTCTCGACCTTCGCGACACTGTATTGACGCTCTGTTCTGCATTTCTGACTATCGAGTCTTCCCTACGCCTACGTTGAGATACTGTATTCTCCACTCTCTCCCCCTCTGCATATACCTCATTTTCCCTATTTATCCTATTTCTCAACATTTGCCTTCATGCACGTTGAGAAGCAGTGGGTCTGTTAAGACGAGGCATTTTTAAAAATGATGAACACTTCTACTATTTAAAAGATTTTATTTGTTACGCTCAAATTAAAACTTAATTGGAAAATAATATGATAATAAGTGATAAAAAAAACAGTCAAGTTTATATTATGTTTCTTTATTATCAATCAAAAAATATCAATAAATAAATAGTAATTAAAAGGTCTTTACAAAGGCACGTATATTAATAAAAATATAAAAATTATTTGTTTTATTAGTATAATTCTTATATTTATATTAATGGAACGTTTTATAGAATACAATTAAATGTGAAAAAAGAAAAATAATAATAAGTTAAGAAAAAATCTTTAAAAAGACTTAAGACTTAAATTATTATTATTTGGATATGGTATAATTATATAGTATAGTATCAATAGTATTATAAGTGCAAGTCTTTAAAAAGACTTAAACTTTTAGTACTATTAAGTTTATGGATAAAAATATAAGTAACTATATGTGGTCTCAAGTGTGCGCGCAGTGGCCCGATTATCGAAAATATTTGAAAACGCCCAATCAATATGCGTATTGCTATTGGTTGTAGACGAATCCAAATCTAGCAACGAACTAAAACCCTTTGCATCTACTAAAAAATCGAAAATTTGCTTACTGCAGCCAGAGATGAAGTGGAGGCACAAGTTAAAATCTCCTAACACTAAGCAATTACTACTTAAAAATGTGTGTTGCTGAAATAACTCCTTAAATTCAGTTTCAAACTTCTTTAAGGGATAGGAAAAAAATCGACCACTTGAGCAAAGACTAACGTTCTCAAATAGTTCGTTTCGAATAAAAACGAGAATGCCTCTTTTTGGTCGGGCTCCGCTAGCTACTGACTGGCAATCTAATCTCCCTGCTGTGGTAAAGCCAGGAGTTTCATAAACCTCATTTGAGTATGTTGATGCTTCAACGAAGCACAGAAGAGAGGACCTAAGCATTAGACGATCGGAACAAACATCGCTAATGTGGCAGTGTAAACTTTCCGTATTATGGAAAAAAATATGAAGGTTCGGACTATTGATTAAACAATCGAAATGGGTATTCAGTAGTTTAGTGGAACGCAATTCTCGGAGCTCTGCTTCTGAAGCTGAATCCTGAGCGGATCTTGGTGGGACAGAAGGTCCAATAATGAAAAGACCTCCCGCAGTTGTGGCTCTACTACAGGCTACATACAGCGCAGCTCTCTGCATGCTGGAATTTACTGTACGAAGCTCCTTGACTTTTATGAATAGTTATTGCTTCTGCAGGAACCACTGGGAACAGCTTTCGGTCAATTGTAGTTGCCTGATTAGAATTAATTTGAAAACTTTTCATAATTTTCGAAATTGGCGTCCATGAAGCCTCCTCACAATGTATGCTCTTGGAACCCGCATTTACTCCTATGCTTTCATCTAAAAATTAAATCCAAAGAAGATCTGGAGTGTTGGACGTACTGAAGCCTATCTCCCTAACGAGACCAGTTGCTCCGTTTACGAGACCATCTGATGTATCTACATTGACCGTCATTATATATTTGGCAGTGGATTTTAAAGTCAGAGAGGTACACGATCCTTGTGTTCCAAATGTTTTTAGGGAACTAGCTTGTTCCAGACATCTGTTCCTCTGCTCTAAGCTTATTTGAGCGGACTTAACTGAGTCTATAGCTTCTGAGAGAAATTGTGCAGAGGGAATCGAGTTAAGCTTCTCCCTATTGTACCGATCTGTGTCCTGATTACATGTAAAAAGGTGAATTGAGTTATTTGGAATTTGACTTTCATCGGAAATTCTAGATCTAAGCAAGCTAATATCATCAGACGTCATTTGGCAGGATGCCATGTTATTAAGTGCAATTCCAAACGGTTGGTCATCTCGCTGTCGCATTATCTGTGTGAGTTCAAAAAACCTAAAAGAACTCCACAGATACGATCCAAATATTGCGCTGTATGGACCATGCGAGGGGGCCTGAAAAATCCAGCGATCACATACGGGCCGTAATTGTCTAAGATCGCCGAATCCGATAACCGAAATACCTCCGAAAGGAGTTTCAACATTAGAAAACATTTGCTTTAGGCGAGAAAAACATTGTTGCACCGACCATAGAAATTTCGTCTATTATAAGAATTTTGAGACAAGAAATCTTGAACAAAAGGTATTCAACAAATCGGGGCTTAAACTTCTAAATGCAGACCCAGCCTGATTTACAGGGAGGGAGAACATGGAATGAAGATCCTCCGATTCCGAATGCAGCTTTGCCTGTGGGAGCACACAGTAAAATTTTTACAGAAGATGGGTCGCATCCTACTCTACCATTATACTCCTTGGATAGGGACTGAAATAAGTTGGATATTAATCTACTTTTGCCGACACCTGCTCCGCCACCTACGAACTCATAAAAGGTTCGATTTGTCCTTGCATTATGCAAGACATGAGTAAGGAAAGTTTTTTGCTCCAAATTTAGAGATCTAACTAAATGGGCTAAGTTTAAAGGGGATATAAGTGGCGGAAGCTTTATTACCCGGATATTGCTATCCGGATCAACATCTAACAAATTGTTGTTCAAGTTTAAAACATTAATTTGAGAAGATATTTCAGGAATAGCTAATGCCCTAAACTCCTCATTAGGTTCGACCTCCTCTTCTTCATTTTCTTCTATATTATCGGCTTCCATGGCCCTTCTAAGCGCGTCATCTAAACTATCTATGGCATTAATGGCCTCCTCATTCTCATTGTAAAATTCCACCCAATTTCTTTGAATCAAATCTACCTGTTCGTTTCTCCACGGAGAAAAGAGCATTACTAGTGTTCTAAAATAGTTAGTCCTATCTGTATTAATATTAAATTTCCTATACCTAATAATACTAGCCCTATTTCTTTCCCTAATAAAGCCGCTTCCATCTCGGAGCGGAAAAGATATATCTCCTAAAACGTCATTGCCTTCTTCAGTGTCATCGTCACTATTTGCCCTCTGACGAGTATTTCTACGGCTTTTAGAAAACTCATAATTTGCTGAAAAATCGGCTAAACACGGGCCTTCATGGACATCTGGTCTTTGTTCGTATCTATCCAGCAATCCTTTCAGAAATATGTAGTTGAATTCTGAGGCATATTTTGAAGGTCGCGTGTAGGTCTAAGCATAAGAACTCGTTGTTCTGGAGGGAAGGTGTTGATATGAACGCACTTATTACTTGCTTCGGACAACGCCATTCCCAGACAACAATACACGGCTTCCTGAGCAGATATCTCAGTGCCTGAAATAAACTTGTGACTGAGATACTGTAGCTTTTGTCGAATGCTTGAATTGCCTCTTCTAATGTCATTAGCTGCTTCTCGCATTAACTTCGAAATACCCCGTTGGGATATGTTAATATAATTAATAATAAAGCTACAGCAAGCAAAAGGGTCCAAAATTAACTGGATATCCATATTTGTCCTTTGCATAGAAAGAATGTGTTTATTATAAGCATTTACTTGAATTTCTGCAAATGTTCTCTTCAGAAAAATCTGTGGTTTTTTCAAACTACACCTAATAGCATAAATGTAGTCCTCGTAACTGAGGCTCACATGGTTGTGAGGAAGAAAATTTTCAAATATGCTTAAATGGCTAATCATGTCATCTGCATGATTGCGAAGTAGAAAATCTCGAGTTTTTTTAAAGTTTTCGTGATGAAGAGAATTTTGAGTTGCTTCGGGAAGTGGATTTAATATTTCCGTCCGGGGCATTGGAGGGTATGGAATACCGAAACGACAAATGGATTGTCCCCGCACTTTTCTAAGACACGAATGCCCGTGCTTATGCTTTTGGTATTCAATATACGGAGCCAAATTTGGGTTTGTAACATCCACAGTTACAAACTGATCAACGAAGGCTATTACAGTACGCATAGACTCTTCATTGTTTAAATCCACTTTTGGGGCATCTTTCAGCCAAAACATGCCGTGAATATGAGGCGAACCTCTCTGTTGAAACTCAACTCGCCAGTAATAGGTAGTATCGAAATTACTTTCAAAGACACCCCCAGGCTTTTTCATAAGTTTTAAAACTTCCCTATATCTGTAATCAAAATATCTAGCGCACGTCACTGGGTCTGTTCTTATAAGGTGCGCCTTTTCCCTAAACTGCAAGTTTGAAGCTTCTTCTTCATTTATATTAACCCAATCTACATTGCGCTTGAGCAGTACTAACAGTTCTGGCCACCTAGTTTCAGCGGCCGATAAAGTTATGAAAAAAGGTGGCAGCCCAAATTGGAGAATCATGGCCATGACCTTTTTCTTTTCATCTTCCCAGTGATTAGGTGACGTGCGAATATCCCTAAGGATCCTATAGCCCTCATCATGACAAATGAGGTTGCCCATAAAGTCTTCATTCAGGACGTTAGCAGCTGTAATTGCACTGGAGGCACTCCGCTTACGTAAGCAAGTTGAAATATTATTTCGAATTTTTATTAATTCCAACTTCTTATAATTGAAGAACAACTTATCAGTTCGACAACCACGTCTATCTACATTCCTAAGTTCTGATCTAACTATGGTTTAGTAACTTTCTGAAGATGGTCTTTTAATGCCAGCATATATGCTAGGGAATGCCAGTTCTTCAGAATCAGCATCGAGAATTACGTCGAGAGGCTTTTGGCCCTCACCTGGAGCTATTGTAATTCTCGTCATTCCTACAGTATTTGTCTGGTTATTCTCAAGCAAAGTTTCTTGTTTCTTAGTTCTTCGGCTTCTGAGTTCTGTTCAGAATTACGCGCCTCCGAGTTTTCATCCTCCTGCTGGATGGCTAGCTGTCCCTCTACAAAGGCTACATCAGCTTGAGATGCTATAAATGGAACAGTTTCGGATGTGAAGTCAGAGATCCACTGCTCGGTAACTGACACATTGTGCTTTCTATAAAGCTCCGTATTAGCTAAATACCTAATAGCGTCAGCAATTTTGGCAGGTCGTATGGTTTCTACCATGAAATCATGTCCGTATTCCATTCTTCGTTTGAGGTGGAGCTGAATTACCTCTGCTCGTGGAAGAGACGTCATGATATTGCTTACTGGAATAGGGACATTAACAACTGCTCCTTTAATGGCACTTTGACGCTCATGACCTATTGACTTTATAATCATAAATGGAAGGCGAGGTGAAATCAGTCGTTCTTCCAAGGGAGTTAGGCCCCTCAAAGAGTTATGAATTTCTGGGAAATCTAAGCCATTTGAAATGTCCCCTTTGGGCTTTCGGTCGGCTTTAATGTTGCTGTGACAAGTTTTGCAAAACTTGAAAAGATTACCAGTGAAAGCAAGATGTCTTGCATTTTGGTATATCTCTTCCCTGAACTCGCAATGTTCTTCCAAATAAGACCTAGAAAGCTTACTTATTTGCTTGGGGAACCACAATCCTTTGCAACAAAAGCAAATCTGATCTGGGCCAAGCTTAAGATTCCTATTGAATGTAGCTATGTGAGCTTCTATTTCAATAGGTTTGATTCTAATAGTCCTATTATCCTGAGCTATACCAACTCTAATCTCCTGACTTCGAAGTGCATTCCGAAGATTTTCTGCTTCCCTATTTGCACCAAGGCTTCTATACTGACTAACTCTTTGACTTATATTTCTAATTGCATCGATCGTTGCTTGTCGAGCAGCTAATCGTGCGCTTCGTCGAGCGAGTGTATTTCTCGCCTGCTCGACTGCCCTGCGATCCCTACCGGCCCTAGCCCTAGCTCTGTTAGCCCTATCACGCTCTCTTTCTAAAAAGCGTTCCTGTGTACCTCTTGCCAGTGCTCGACGCAGCGTATTTGCTTCTTGTTCCATAGCCCGACTCTCGCTGTTTTGTCGCCTTTCAGAACGACGTCGAGTATCGGCGGCTTGTTCACCCGATCGAAATGCGGGATCCAAGCGTCTTTCTCTATGCTGAGCAGTGTTTTGGACGAACTGCTCCACAGCTCGATTCTCGCTGATTCGCCGTCTTATAGAACGGCGCCGAGTATCGACTGCTTGCTCAACTGCGCGAAGAGCAGGAACCAAACGTCTTTCCCTATGCTGAGCAGTGTTTTGGACCTGCTCCACAGCTCGATTCTCACTATTTTGTCGCCTTTCAGAACGACGTCGAGTATCGGCTGCTTGTTCAACCTCAAGAATCACGGGGTCTATACGCATTTGAAAGCGTCGCTGAGTATCGGCTACTTGTTCAGCTGCGCGAATTGCAGGATTTAGACGCCTTTGAGAACGAAACTGAGAGTTAGATTCTTGCTCAATCGCACGAACAGGACGATTCAAGCGTCTCGACCTTCGCGACACTGTATTGACGCTCTGTTCTGCATTTCTGACTATCGAGTCTTCCCTACGCCTACGTTGAGATACTGTATTCTCCACTCTCTCCACCTCTGCATGTACCTCATTTTCCCTATTTATCCTATTTCTCAACATTTGCCTTCATGCACGTTGAGAAGCAGTGGGTCTGTTAAGACGAGGCATTTTTAAAAATGATGAACACTTCTACTATTTAAAAGATTTTATTTGTTACGCTCAAATTAAAACTTAATTGGAAAATAATATGATAATAAGTGATAAAAAAAACAGTCAAGTTTATATTATGTTTCTTTATTATCAATCAAAAAATATCAATAAATAAATAGTAATTAAAAGGTCTTTACAAAGGCACGTATATTAATAAAAATATAAAAATTATTTGTTTTAATAGTATAATTCTTATATTTAAATTAATGGAACGTTTTATAGAATACAATTAAATGTGAAAAAAGAAAAATAATAATAAGTTAAGAAAAAATCTTTAAAAAGACTTAAGACTTAAATTATTATTATTTGGATATGGTATAATTATATAGTATAGTATCAATAGTATTATAAGTGCAAGTCTTTAAAAAGACTTAAACTTTTAGTACTATTAAGTTTATGGATAAAAATATAAGAGTAAGCCTTTAAAAATTCTGATATTTATATTAATTGGAAAATTTTTTAGAATATGTTAAGATTAATTGTGAGAAAAAGAAATAATAATAAGTTAAGAACAGTCTTTAAAAAGACTTAAGGCTTAAATTATTATTATTTGAATATAGTATAATTATATAGTTTAATAATATAGTATAGTATTAATAGTATTATAAGTGCAAGTCTTTAAAAAGACTTTCACTTTTAGTACTATTAAGTTTATATACGCCTTATACGTATATGGATAAAAATATAAGAATAGGCCTTTAAAAAAGCTCAGTTCTTATATTAATATAGGTACAAAAGCGTGGGCGATATTAGGTTAAAGAGAAATCAACTACAAATTTGATACTTAGCAATGAGCGCAGCGACAAGACAGCAGCGGGCCAAACGGCAGCGACGTCAATCGAAGCAGCTACAGCACTCACGACCGCGTTGTAATTTAAAAATTTAATTTTACGTTAATTTATGCAACTTTTTAATTAACAATGTAATCTTTACGTTAAAAATTGAGCTTAACACTTATTGGTTGGCAAGAAAACGTTAGGTAGTTAAAAAATGAATTATAAATCGCACTCGGCTCTAAAAAGATGTTGTAATACCAAAATTTAGTCTTCGACTGACTCCCCTCTTCTTTTTTCCCTTTTACTATTTACTTTTTCAAGAAAAGCGCGGGAAAGCACCGTAAGCTAAGAGCGAGTTCTTCCATTTAGATTTTACATTTTCCAAGAGCAATGCTCTTATTAACTTTATTTTCTTTTCAACACTAGATCCATATATATTGAAGTATTGAAGAGTACGTGAGAAAAGCCAAATAACCATAACAAATGATTAAAGGCTTAATGATCGTAGCCTCTGCCACTTCATAAGGAAAACAAACTTGAAGCTTCTAAAATTTTACTTATATCTTACCCGAAGAAAAAGCGTTTAAACATAAATTTTACTGTAGTAAGGGAAGATAAATAAAAGGTCAGAAAGGAAAAATGGCACATATTGATAATATTATTCAAAAACCGAGTTTCTCTGTTTATAAAGAGTGCGCATCGATTTATATTTTCAAAGTGTCAACAGAGACCCCCTCTCTTTCTAACATTCACCTGCAACGCACTTGTAAAAACCGTGGAAAAGCACCTTAAGAGCGAGAAGCTAAGAGCGAGATTTAACACTAAAATTCCTTTTAACACTACAGAAATATATATTGAATTATTGAGAAGTGGGAAAGTGCGGGAAGTTTGATAATACGAATATTTTATTTGTGCACAAATAACGCTTGAAGCATTTTTGCAGTTATGAATTTTGATAGTGTCTGCCAAAAAGTCGCTGCAACGATCTAATTTCATCATCAGCTGGCTGTCTCTGACGTCATAGAACATGCTACTCCTTTCAAAGTATCAACAGAGACGTCCATCTCTCTCTCTAACATTAACCTGCCACGCACTTGTAAATAACGTGAAAAAGCGCCTTAAGAGAGAGAAGATAAGAGCGAGATTTAAGACTAAAATTCTTTTCAACACTAGATTATTATATATTGAATTATTGAGAAGTGGGAAAGAAAACCAAAACAACATATGTATGTATGCATTTATCATCATATATCAGCTACTCAGATAAAGCATTGCTCTGATCGAAATTATATAATAAGATAATATTTAAAGAGATATTGATATTGGGCTTATTTCGTATAGGCAGAACCATAATATTTCAAAGGGTGTATTTAATAATACGAATATTTTATTTGTGCACAAAATAACTCTTGAAGCATTTTGCCAGTTTTGAATATTGTTAGCGTCTGCCAAAAAGTCGCTGCACCGATCTATTACGTCATCGGCTGGCTGTCTCTGACGTCATAGAACATGCTACTCCTTGAAATCGTACATTCTTAAAAACTTGTAATGTAATGGAGTTTTAGGCAGTCTGTGGGCGTTAGAGTTGGCGTGGCAAAAAGTTTTTTGGCAAAGCGAGAGAAATTTACAAGACCAATACAAAAATGAAAAAATATCAAAACATTTTTCAAAAGTGTGGGCGTAGCAGCTTTGGGCGGCTTGTGGGCGTTAGAGGGGGCGTGGCAAAAAGTTTTTTGGAAAATCGATAGAAATTTACAAGACCAATACAAAAATGAAAAAATATCAAAAGATTTTTCAAAAGTGTGGGCGTGGCAGTTTTGGGCGGTTTGTGGGCGTGGCAACATGAATCGACAAACTTGCGCTGCGTCTATGTCTCTGGAGTCTGTATGCTTAATCCTAACTTTCTAGCTTTTGTAGTTCCTGAGATCACAGCGTTCATACGGACGGACAGACAGACGGACAGACGGACATGGACATATCGACTCGGCTATTGGTCCTGATCAAGAATATATATACTTTATATGGTCGGAAACCCTTCCTTCTGCCTGTTACATACTTTTCAACGAATCTAGGATACCCTTTTACTCTACGAGTAACGGGTATAAATATGTTACGAAAAAATCGAGTTTTCTTAACTGGGCGATTCATTATTATTATTGCTTACCATATGACCTTTGTCTACATGCACATGTCCCAATGTTTTAATTGGAATCTTAATTTCAACCTTAATGGCACACTTTCCTGGATTGGCGGATAGCCCTTGAATCCGAATTTCATTTCTGTTCTTACATAATTCCACTTTAGAGATTTCAATTATTAGAGTTCAATAAAATAATTGTATTAATAATCATTTAAAGGAGTTTTTCTTTATATAAGAAGGATGGTTGGAGCGCATTCTACTTAAGGTATTTACTAAGTTCATTTGATAGAGGTTTATTAGATAACCTAAATGATTTCTTAGAAGGCGATCTACCAATTCGTATGTAAATTATGAAGTTGGGTGTTCCCGCGTTGATCCAGAGATTTCTCTCACGGTCGGTAGCGGTGGTTAGACGTTCGCGTCTGTAGAGTCATCTTCTGAAGATTACGCTGGAGGGCTTGAATTCGCCCCCTTAGGTTTATTGACTAGCCTTGTGGCGTAGCAACGTAGATAATAAATACAATTATTATTTGCGGCTGTAAGCCGGAGCACGTTCTGATTTATTTGGATACAAAACTGAGACTGAAGAGTTGACCAAACATAGAGCTAAGTTTACCCTAACAGCAATGCATCGCGCCACCAAGACGAGTCGGCAAAGCCGACTCAGCATTCGTTGCAGCGTGAATAAGAATAAGAAGTGTCAGCTTTCTGTTGCCGGACGTTCTTTGCGCAGAGCGCTGAACTCAATTCTGGTGCGTCAGCATTCTTTATATAGAGCTACTTAGTTGCTATGAATTATTATGTTATGAGTTGTTAACTACTCCCCCCTCGAGTTCATGACCGTCCTCGGTCATGTTGAATGTGTCGATGGTACGCTGTATCTCCATGGAGGCTCGTCTTCTCCTTAATGCCAGATAGAGTGCGAAGGAGCCAAGTAAACCAATGTTTACGACCACACCAGCTACGAACCAGAGTTTAGGCGAACCTTCAGATTCCACGTCATCCTTAAAGCTTTGGATGGAGAGTAGGTTCTCGTTATTCATCTGGTGTAGCAGAGGGATGCTGAGCACGGGGTCGTGCCCGACGATGTTAAGTAATGGGGAGCGCCTGGCTGCTTGCTTAATGCTTTCCGTAGGTTTACGAACTCGGAGCCATTGATGGTCGCCGTTCTCTCAAAGGTCACCAGGTGGGTTCCCTCGACCAGTATTTCTGGGCTGCCATCGGTGCTAACGCGGACTGATGCTTCGTTGATAATCACAACGCCGTCATCTACGGGAGTTACTTCCTGCAAGTGGCTGGGTTGAGTGCGGCATTGGGCTGCGCTTCCTGCGTGGAGTGAGTGCGCACAAGATTCGCGCCGAGAACGCTCGCAGAACGTGAAGTGTGTGGTATCTGTGCATCCTGTGAGCGCAAAGGTGTCATGTTCGCATTCGGCCAGCGTATCCTCGTCGAGGCGTAAGATGATGTGTTGGTGAGATACAGGGTAAACGGCGACTTTCTTGCAACTGAAATTGACTCTGGGATAGGCAATTAAAACATGAATGCTGTTCTCGGAATGGAGGACTCTAATCTTGGATGCTTCTATTAAGCTGACGATAGGGGTGTCCTGTTCTACAAGAGACTTCAAGTCGGCATGGTCAAGAATCGTGGGATTTACAATGTTTGATTTGGCCAAAGTAATAGTGAGAATTAAATTTTGAATTTCAGTAGAAAGCATCCTATTTCTTGCCAATAACGCTTTATATAAATGTGGAGTGTCAACCAAGTCGCTTTTACGGGCACTGATCACCTTATTGATGGTGTCAGTTAAGTTGTTAATCTGTTTCTGGGTTTCGGAATTTATTGTTATCTGCCGGGAATTAGACTCAACTAGTTCAGCCTCTGTGATCTTTATCTTTAGAAGGTCCGTGGCATCGGGAGTACCCGCCACTACCTTTAAAGCTGTACCTAGGAAATCTAGACTCCTGGCAATCCTATGATGGACCTTAAGGACGGACAACAAAGTTCTAAGATGGTCCGTATCGACATCTAGTAACTTACGCATATGCGATTGGGGAAAAGACTCGGATAATTTTTCTGTCTCGTCTATCATAACAGCGAATTCGGACAAGTTGCTTGAGTGCTTTAGTTGGCATGCGAAAAGTCGGTAATCCGTGCATTCGCTAATGCATTTCCAGGCATCGCTCAATTGGTCTCTCACGAGTAACTGTGTGCACGGTTTTGTTGTATTCCACCATGGCTCTCAAGATTAGCTCTACTGTGTCATTTGTCTTTTTGTCCAACTTCAGGCATCTGGCTATTTCTGCCAAGGTGCTGTGGAATCGTTCAACTTGGCCATTGGACACGCTGTGCAGAGGAGGCGCGTTCAGAATGTCGATGCCGTAGTTGTTTTTGAGCATTGACGTTATTGTGTCTGAGTTGAATGCGGGCTCATTGTCGCAATAGATTGTTTTGATGTTGGGGAGAAGGTTAATAATCTGCAATAGGGGGCCTGTGATGTCCACTATTGTCCTAGATGTAACCGGTTGCACTACTGCAAACTTCGAGAATTTGTCAATGCACGTCTAGAACAGCTTACTGTCGGTTGAAAATATGTCTATGTGCACCATTTCGCCAGTATAACTGGGGATGGGCGTTTCCCCGAGCTCTTGCTTCTTCGGGTGCCTGTCGTACTTTGCTTGGGTACATACCCTGCAATTAGCAACCACTTTCTTTGTCATGCTGCCCATTTTTGGAAAGTAGTAGTCTCGAAGGACTTGTTTGATATTTTCCTGCGCGGCTCTGTGTGAACGGTTATGCTCTCCAGTGACAATTTCATACTGTTCGTTTTTATCAGTTATATCTGACACGACATTCTTGCAGTGACGGAATTGAGTGGCTGGGAAATGGGTAATGAGGTCGTGTTGGAAGCTTGCCAGTGTAGGCAAGTCGCAATGAATAGCATTCACAAAGTCAGGGTTAACGACTTCTTTGAGAGTTTTTAAGAGGTGACTCTTGTCAGTAAAACTGATCAAGTGGCGAGTTTTGCTTCGGAACAGCACTAGGCTTCGCTTAAGCGGGAAACGTGCTGCCTTCAGAATGATTTGGTTCCTAAAGCAATTTAATGGTTTATCTGTGGTTTCCACCGTGTAGGTCAGGGACAGCTCACTGTGAATAGTCGCAGCGTCTGACTGGGGATCGTCTTGTAAGGCATTAAGATTTTGCCTGGAGAGGGCATCTACCACGAAATTTTCCTTGCCAGGTTTGTAAAAAACCTTGGCATTGTGTTGGTCTATATAGGATTTCCATCTCTCAATCTTAGCGGTCGTGTTTTTGTCGGCAACAGCGAACGTGAGAGGCTGGTGGTCGGTGAATATGTTGATTTCCCTAGAGCCGTATAGAAAATTTTGTAGTTTACCTAAGGCCCATACAATGGCTAGCAATTTCCTTTCGTTTGTGGCATAATTTTGCTCAGCCTGTCTCAGGGTGCGGGATATCATGGTGATCGGCCTACCTTCTTGCGATAGGACTGCATCGATGCCACTTGCTGACGCAAATGTGGTGAGGTCAAAGGGCTTTTGAAAGTCGGGGTACTTGAGTATACTTGAGTATCCTCTGATGCCAGAATGTTACGAAGCCTTTGAAATGCGCTGCGTTGAGTTTCATTAAACTCAACACAAATCTTCTTAGACATAAGCCTACTCACCGAACCGTTTTCCCCTTTCAGGATGTCAGTTATTGGACGAGCTATGGCTGCAAAGTCTTTAATGAAGACTCTGTAATAGCTGGCCAAACCAAGGAACGATCTAACACTGTAGACACTTTTGGGTTCAGCATATTCCTGAATACCCTTTACCTTTTCTGGTTCGGACTTAGTCCCATCCTTGCTTTTGTCTTTTCCTGGCTCACCCTCATACTCGCCTCGATCAGGCATTTCAGCACAGTATCGATGTGGCGGACATGGTCGGACTCGTTTTCTGAAAAAATTATGACGTCATCTACATAGACGTAACATATTTTCCCGATTTGCTCTCTCAGCACATCGTCTAGGGCTCTTTGAAAAATGCTGCTTGCATTTCTCAAGCCGAACGGCAGACGGAAAAACTCGTATTTGCCGCCATTCACCGAGAACGATGTCTTCTCGCGGTCGTGTTCCGCGAGGTAAATTTGATGATACCCTGACTTTAGGTCAAGGGTAGTGAAGAACTTTGCCTTGTCCAGATTCGCTAGAATCATGGGAATGCTAGGCATCGGGTACCGGTCAGGAATAGTTCGCTCATTTAGCTTCCTAAAGTCAATGACCAACCTCTTGTTTTGGTTCCCGAAGGCGTCGGGCTGTTATAGGGAGACCTTGAGACCCTGATGATGCCGTCTTTCAGCAGTTGTTTGACCTCGTTGTTCACAAAGTCGGAGACACCCATAAGATTTGGGTACGCTCTTGAGTACACCGGATCATTATCAATGTCCAAATTGTGGCAGTGACAGCGGTGTTAAAAGGAAGAGCTTCATTTGTCGTGGAGAAAGCTGTCTTTCTCCTTATTATTGTGTCCTTGAACTCCTTTTTAACGGAGTCAGGTGCAACAATATCGTTTACATCAGTGAAATTTACACTGGGGCAGCTGAAATAGTGAAGCTTTTCAGCGATGCCCTGGTATTCTAGGGAGTCCTCTGCAAGATTGAGCTTTACCCCGGCTTGTGTTAACAGGTCCAAGCCTATGATAGCGTCGAACGCATTGAGAGAATTCAAAAGAAAAAATGGGGAGGTGTGCTTGAAGACTTTCATCAAGCATATGTGTTTGATTTCGGTGGAGCTGTGTATTGAGCTCACCGACAAAAGGCTGGCGACCGGCATTACATTTTTCAGCTCCTTTACGGGCCTAATGTACTTTTTTGCCGCGTCGGTATCGATTAGCATCTTTAAGGTTTTCCCAGCCAACCGTCGTTCAATGAACGGCAACTGGGAGGGACCCCTAAAAAATTCAACGAGTCGTCACTGGGAGCGTACTCATTTTCGCTGTCGATTTCCTCGACTGCAGCCCTTGCTGCCTTTTCATACTCTTCTTTGGTCTCTTTTTGCTTAGGAGCCTCTTGGACAACGTTATTAAGACGTTGTCGTCTCGGTCCTGTCAAGCGTTCTGAGGAATTTATCCTCTTAGACGCGTTCGATTCATTAGGATGATTCTGAATTTGTTCAGTGCGATGCCTGAACCTGGATGAGGATGAATCGACCTCCATAGGCTGGGGCGCTTGAGCCTGAGTGTCCTTGTTTGTTTGTCCGTTGTTTTCCTCTCGTTTCATGAAGTGGGGATTTCTGTCCTGTCCCTGTTCTTCTTTATTTGATTTCCCCTGGAAACGGCGCTTGCCGTTTGCCGCCGAATGCGGTCTTGGCGTAGGAGTTAGCAAACATGCTTCTCTCTATGCTTGCCTCTGCTTCTCTAGCTAAAGCCAGTGCAGATGGCAAATCTTTTGGTTGGGCCGGGAAGACCACAGCTCTAAGGGCCTTTTTGAGCCCTGAAATAAAAGCATGCAGGGCGTCGGCTCTGACCTCAGCGCTTTCATCGTAGTATTGCAATAATGGTAGGTCTCCTTGCCTAACCATTTCCAATCCTTGCCTCAACAGGCGTAAGGATGTTTTGTCCGAGTACGTGCAGTCTAATCTGGCCAAAATGGCATCGAAGTTCAATACCGTATTATGGGATACGAGTAAAGCTCCGGCTGCGCCACGGATTTTATTCCTTAATATGGCAACAGCCTGATAATGGGCACGGCTACCATTGAATGGTTTAAAAAGCTCGTAGGCGTATATTGCAGATTGCCTCCAGGCCGCATACTCGTCTTGGGTACCGGAGAACTCCGGTACAGACTTAATTATGTCAAGGAGAATTTCACACCTAACATCGGGGTTGACAGAGACTTTTTCATATGTTACGATTTGCGGAGCGTCCACCTGCAAACTCTGTACCCGCGCAGCTAGGGAGTTTAGTTCAATCTGAAACTGGGATTGCTGTTGCGACAATGCCTGTCTGACGGCATTGTCGATAAGAGCTTGAATCTGACTGGGGTCCATAGTATTATCTACCGGGGCACTATCTAACGTCTGCCCTACTGCTTGGCCTACTTTCTCCTCCTCCCAGCTATCCTCGCTTTCGTATTCGACCTTAATACTTCTGTAGTTATGTGCCCAACTCATTGGTTGTTGGTTGGCACACCACAAATATACTGTTGCCGAGCACAATTGATCGGCTTAGTGATGTGGCAAAAAAGAGTATACCAAAGTATGCAATAATTATTTATAGGGTATGCAACAATTATTTATTTGTTAAAAGTATGCAATGAAAATTTTTGGTTTTACAAAAGTATGCAGCACTTATTTTCTTATAAGGTATGCAATAAGAATTTGCTCTGCCGAAAATATGCAATGCTTTTGAAACTGATTTACACAAAGCACAACTATTACGTAGCCAGTTAAACGAACTCTTTCTTTTATGAGATTTCTTAAGTCGTGTCGAAGAAGAACTTAACAACCCTGTTAAATCAGTTGCTGAGTTCGAATTGCAGTTGGGCGCCAATTATGAAGTTGGGTGTTCCCGCGTTGATCCAGAGACTTCTCACGGTCGGTAGCGGTGGTTAGACGTTCGCGTCTGTAGAGTCTTCTTCTGAAGATAACATTGGAGGACTTGACTTCGCTCCCTTAGGTTTATTGACTAGCCTTGTGGCGTAGCAATGTAGATAATAAATACAATTATTATTTGCGGCTGTAAGCCGGAGCACGTTCTGATTTATTTGGATACAAAACTGAGACTTTTTTTTTTTTTTTTTTTTTTTTTAAATGCTTTGCTTTTATTTATTGAATCTTCTCATTTACGAGACTAACAATAAGTGTATCAAATCTTATACTATAACCTAACTAGGAGTCATGTAGACTGAGACAGTGGCCCTGACAAGTTATGACTGGGTTGGAAGGTCTGTACGTTGCAAGCGGGTTCGGCTGGAGAGCCGAGTCAAGACCCTTGCTAGAGGATTTGGGTGGACAGATAGTTTTTCATTGTACGACGCTTTTTGCTTGTCTATTTCATCTTTTACTGCGAGAATGCCGAGGTCCCTGTGGATGTTTTGGTTACGAATATACCATGGTGCCCCAGTGATAGTTCGCAGGATCTTTGATTGGGTTCGCTGAATGATGTCTATGTTGGTTCTGCTCGCGTTCCCCCACAGCTGGGAGCCATACGTCCAGATTGGCTTAAGAGTGGAGTTGTAGAGCAGGACCTTGTAGTCCAGGCACAAGGGCGATCGTGAGTTTATAATCCAGTGGAGGCTGCTGGCTTTCAGTTTTAGGTGCAGTTTCTTGCATTTGATATGTCTATGCCATGTTAGACGTCTGTCGAGGTGGATGCCGAGATACGTTACTTCATTAACTTGGGGGATCTGCGTGCTATTCATACAGAGCGGAGGGCAAGTTTGTCTGTTAAGGGTAAACGTTATGTGTTTACACTTTTGTTCGTTTATTTTAATACGCCAGTCAGATAGCCACTTCTCGACTACCACGAGATGGTTGGCGAGTTGGGTTGTTGCACGGACTGGGCATCTGGAGCGGCTAAGGATCGCAGTGTCGTCGGCGAAGGTGGATGTTGTTAGTCGGTCACTCGTGGGAATATCTGCTGTGTAAAGGAGGAATAGAGTTGGCCCAAGTGCGCTACCTTGAGGGACCCCAGCTTCAATAGTGTAGCTGTCGGAAATTGTTGTATTGCATCTTACTGCGAAGGCTCTATTGTAGAGGTAGGATTCAAGGAGTTTATGGGTGTACCCGGGCAAGTGTGTTTTGATTTTATGCATGAGACCTTTGAGCCAGACACGGTCGAATGCTTGAGATACGTCGAGAAATATCGCGCTGCAATATTCCCTATGCTCGAAGGCTGTGCGAATTTCTGATGTTATTCTGTTTACTTGCTCTATAGCTCCGTGTTTTTCTCTGAAGCCAAATTGATGGGCTGGAATAATGTTGTGGGCCCCCATGTATGGTATTATGCGCGTTAGAAGGCATTTTTCGAATAATTTGGACAGGCATGATAGTAAACTTATTGGTCTGTAAGATGACGGAATCGTGTGATCTTTTCCGGGCTTCGGTATCATTATAATAATTGATTTTTTCCATTTCCTTGGATAGTAGCCGAGACTTATGATTCCATTGAAGAGTTTACAGATGACCTTAATAGCACAGTACGGAAGTTCCATTATCATTTTTGTAGTTATTAGGTCACCGCCTGGAGCCTTTTTTGGTTTTAGCTCCCTGATGACTTTTTTGATCTCGTTCGGCTGAAATGTAGTTGGCGTGGATTCAGTTTCGAGGTGGATTTGCGGAGGAACATAATCCTTTGCTGCAGGGTTCGGCTGGAATACGCCTCTGAGATGTAAGGCAAATGATTCGGCTCTATCTTTGTCGCTGCGGGCCCAGCACCCTGAAGAATTCCTTATAGGGGTGACGGTTTGAATTGGAGAGCTTAGATTTGGGTGAGCCCTCCACAAGGGATGCTTTGTGCTAGTTGGCGAGAGTTTTCCAATATATTTAAGTTGTTCATTTTCAGCTTCTTGCTTCAGGGCCCGGTTTAGATTGCGGGTGGCTTCAGTAAGACGTTGCTTTGAACATGGCGATCTGCTGGTTTGCCACGCTCGTCGCAGACGCCTCTTTTCCAGAACCAGCTGTTCAATTTGCCGGTTGGTTTTGAACTTCTTAAATTCCCCATCCTTCCGTTTTGGGGTTGAGATCCTAGCTGCTGTGACGAGTACCTCTTCCAGTGCGGCGGTGGAGCAGTCGATGTCCGCTTCGATGTTTAGTTGGGGAGTTAGCTCAATGTGGGAACTCACATACTTTCTGTATTTCATCCAGTTAGTGTTGTGCGACGTCAGCATGTGGGGGTGGTCCGCAATTTCTGGGCTTTGAAGAAGGCTTATCAACAAAGGGGAGTGGTCAGATGAGAGATCCGGAAGTGCTATGGCGCTTATTAAATTGCGTGGGATGTTTTTTGTCACCGCGAAATCAATTAGATCTGGGATCTTTTTTGGGTCTGCAGGCCAATATGTGGGGCTACCAGGGGAAACGTAGTCCAGTTTATTGCTCACCTTTATAAGTGCATTATACAGTTGCCTTCCCTTGGGAGTCACGAGGCGTGATCCCCAGTGCGTGTGTTTGGCGTTGTAGTCTCCTGCGGCTATGAAGCGATCCCCCAGAGTGTTGTAGAAGTCCATGAATTGACCTTCAGAGATATTAAATCGAGGTGGGCAGTAGACAGCGGCAATGCAAAGGTTGCCGTTTCCTGAGATCACTTTTATGGACGTGGCTTGCAGGTAATTTGTTGCAAACCTTTGATGAAAGTGGTGTTTGATGCGTTCTCTGATTAAGATGCCCGTTCCGCCGTGGGCCTTGCCATCCGGATGATCTGTGCGGTAAAAGGTATAGCCTCTTATATAGAAGTTATATCTCCCTGTGAGGTGCGTTTCAACCAGCAGCATGGCGTCGATGTGATTTACGTTTAGGAATTGAGTTATTTCAAGTTTATGCCGTGAAATACCGTTGGCATTCCACATGGATATACGTAGGTTAGTCATTTATTATTTGGACTGTTGTGCTACAAGCAACTGAATTACCATGTTCTGGTTCTGAACAAGGGTTTGCATGGTTGTTTTCATGAATGACATAAGTTCCATCATACTTTGTTGCATGGTGAACATCATAGATTCCAATTTGCTTTGCGGCTGCACTGGAACCTGCTGAACATTTTCTGAGTGAGGCTGGGGCGGATTTTCCATGCCTGTTCTTAGTGCTTCGGCGTAGGAGATTCCCTTGGTTGTATCTAGCTGCCCAAAAGATGATCTGGCTGCCTTGGCGAAATGTTGTTGGTGCGTAGCTGTCGCTCGTCGCATGCGACTCTTCAGCTCCTTGTAGACCGCACAGCCTCTGTAGTTTGCCGTATGGTTTCCTCCACAGTTGCCACATTTTTTCATTTGGGGGTCTTCTTTGTTTGCGGGGCAGTTTACGGAGTTGTGGAAGTCTCCGCAGACTACGCAGACCGTCCGAAGTGTGCAGTATGTCTTGGTGTGTCCATACTCTTGGCAGTTTGTGCATTGAACAGGGCCGTTGCGTTTGTGGGGTTCTTCCACGGTGATTCTTCGATGCAGTAAGAGCTGCAGCTTGTAGATCGGGTGCACTTCGTTTTTCTTTAAGGCTTTGCTATCTGGTTCGAGCTCTACCTTGAAAAGTGGTTGCGGTTTTTTGTTTCTGTTAACAATATTGCTAGCATTTTTGGCACAGAAGCCCCTGGCCTTAAGGGCTTCCTGAATTTCGGAGGGGGTGACGTCAGGTTCTATACCTTTTAGCACAACTTGCAGTCCCTTGCTGCTTTTTAGTTGATAGGTGTAAAAGTTCTTTTTTGTGTCTTCCAGGTACTTAGACACAGCTCGGAAGTGTTCTTCGGACTTCGTTTGAACCTTTGTTTCGTGTATGTTCCCTTTAATAAGCGGAACAACATGGAAATTCTCGTCCCCGACCAGCGCAACAATTTTGTTGACCAGGGCGCTTGAACTTTTTTCCCTTATGTAAATAGGTGGGGGCTTAGGTTTCCTTTGGGTCTCCTGCCCCAACTCTGGTTGGTTGTTGTCCGCCTCTGCTAAGATGGAGAATCGGTTTTCATTGGAGCTCCTCGTTTGATCGGTGCTTTTGTTGGTTCGATTGATCTTTGGTTTATTGCCAACCGTGTTGGGTGGACTAAGCTTGCGCTTAATCTGGATGTAGCGGTCCATACCGGTCTGTATAGCTGGGCCCGCTTGTTGCTTATCGTGGCTAACTGTTTTTGTTGCCATTTTATTTTGTTGTGCGGCCTTTGGGACCGAACTCGCAGTATTGGTAGTTGGTTTAATTATTGGTGGTGAGTTTACTGCAGAAATTTTAGCACTGCTTGTTGTTGGAGCTTCATTCAGCGAAGCCGGCGGTGATGGGGTTTGGCATTGGTAACTCCATGATGCGGGAGTTGGGGTGAGCAGAGAGGGTGAGCAAGAGCTGGCTCTCTTGCTGTCGACGGTCAGTAGAGTCGAGTTGCTCTTTGTCGACTTCTGATTTTGATCTATATCTCTAGTTGAGAAATAGGAGTAGCAAGCATTCCTTGGGTTGACGGAGCTTCTACGCTCATTCTTTTGATCGCTGCTCATTTTTCGAGCTTGTATGCGTGGCACTTATTTGTTTAAATTTAATTAAATCAAATTTTGAATTTAATTTTGAAATTACGCGCCCAACGTTCGCACCTCAGCACTGGTCTTACGGTTGATGTGGCAACGCCACTCGCTCATGATCGCCCACCGAGATAAGTTGGCAGCGCTGTCAGCTGTTTTATCAGCTGCAAGAATTGCAGACTTATATATTTTGCTAACCACCTGCACGCCTAGGTTACGCGCAGAACTATGGCACAAGTCCACCGTTTGTTTTTGCAGATTTGCCGCTAACACTGTTCAGCACAACCACGTTAACACGAGATTTTCGCGCAGCGCTATCGAAAGACGTCCGCTTCCACGAATGTGTAGACTTAAATGACTGAGACTGAAGAGTTGACAAAACATAAAGCTAAGTTTACCCTAACAGCAATGCATCGCGCCACCAAGACGAGTTGGCAAAGCCGTCTCAGCATTCCTTGCAGCGTGAAGCAACACTCCGAATAAGAAGTGTCATCTTTCCGTTGCCGGACGTTCTTTGCGCAGAGCGCTGAACTCAATTCTGGCGCGTCAGCATTCTTTATATAGAGCTACTTAGTTGCTATGAATTATTATGTTATGAGTTGTTAACTTCTACGTTTTTAACCGATTATAAAAATGTAAGTACAAAACTCTGACAACAAAATAATATTGACTTCCCCACGTTGGCCGGGAAGATATACATATGCTGGATAAAAACCGCTTCCTGAATAAATTTTCCCGGTACAAAAGCTTATTTAAAGTATATATAAAGTTACAAGTAAGGGGTACTAAACTTTCTGTTTGTCCTAAAAGCTGAAAGCAATCTCTGTGTTAACAGGCCTTACATTTCCCTAAGTTCTCATTATTACATTTGTAAGTCCCAACGCAAACGGTCATGGGTTTATCTGCCCTCCACATTTATATTTGCTATTGCCCCTAAGACATATGAAAGAATCACGTTGTAAAAATGTTTGACGTTTTAACGATCTCTTATGGTTTGGAACCATGTGCTCAACTCCCAAATAAAAATTTCTCTCCCAAAATCATAATTGATAAACCACCGTGCTTTCCAAATACCATTCTTAAGGTATTTCTCGGAGAATAAGCACAAGAAAGTGGTCGTTTCAAATACTACCGTGAGTGACTATCTCAATTTCTTCATTTGATCAGGAGCCAATATAACTGTTTTCTGGCAAACTGCATGGTTTTTTTGTGAGTTTCGCCTCTTTATTGGCTTCTTTAAATGATGTTATTATCTTTTAGTCTGCTTCTAATTACCTATTAACTTACATTCATTTATAGATCTAGTCCTAGAAACTGTTTAAAAACACCCAAAAGTATTGTAAAATACCACAAACCCTGTTTAAAAGTGATTAAATTTAATTATTGTTTGTTTATTAATTATAGTTTATTTTGACTGGTTTAAATTTTTCTAACCACTAACTAAGTAAAGAAATCCAAGCATAGCATTGTTGTTTTCGAT
Source organism: Drosophila yakuba (assembly GCF_016746365.2). Taxonomy (NCBI): domain Eukaryota; kingdom Metazoa; phylum Arthropoda; class Insecta; order Diptera; family Drosophilidae; genus Drosophila; species Drosophila yakuba. The sequence goes on from NC_052526.2 coordinate 23,747,952, forward strand.
CATAAAGCGTTCTAATTTGGTATACACCAGTTTTATGACTATACGTAATTTTGAGAACTAGAATTCCCAACAATTTTTCAAAAATGTTATTTAGTTTTCGCAGTTACTGTTTACAAACTCCTCAATTTTAAGCATAATCTGATTATATTTATTAGGGGTGAGAATGACTTCTGTGATATCGAAATTTGGATTTAGAAAAATAATTCTGGGACTTACAAATGTAATAATGAGAACTTAGGGAAATGTAAGGCCTGTTAACACAGTCTTTAAATAATTACCATGTATGCGCGTATCGGGCGACATGTCGTGTTGGTATCGATTAGAAAACCCCTGAACGCAACTACAAACAACAGTAGAGCCGTATGCTAAAGCTATGTAAGAAGGAAACGGAGCTCCTATGTAAACACCCAGAACTCTAATGCAAGTCCTGAATTAACTTGGTCAGGATGTGGTTGTTATCGAACTCTCGCTAGGGGATTCGATCTAGTGTGAAAAGAACCTAAAAATATGTTACGAAAAAATCGAGTTTTCTTAACTGGGCGATTCTTTATTATTAAAGGAAATTTGATTACCATATGACCTTTGTTTACATGCACATGTCCCAATGTTTTAATGAGAATCTTAATTTCAACCTTGGTGGCACACTTTCCTGGATTGGCGGATATCCCTTGAATCCAAATTTCATTTCTGTTCTTACATAATTCCACTTCAGAGATTTCAATTATTGGAGTTCAATAAAATAATTGTATTAATAATCATTTAAAGGAGTTTTTTTTATATAAGAAGGAAGGAATGTTGGAGCGCATTCTACTTCTTAAGGTATTTACTAAGTTCATTTGATAGAGGTTTATAAGATAACCTAAATGATTTCTTAGAAGACTATCTACCAATTTGTATGTACGTTTTTAACCGATTATAAATATGTAAGTACAAAACTCTGACAACAAAATAATATTGACTTCCCCACGTTGGCCCCTACATATGCTGGATAAAAACCGCTTCCTGAATTAATTTTCCCGGTACAAAAGCTTATTTAAGTATATATAAAGTAAGGGGTAAGGGCTTAAAATTGAGCAGTTTGTAAACAGTAACTGCGAAAACTAAATAACATTTTTGAAAAATTGTGGTTGTTGCGGATTCTAGTTCTCAAAATTTAATTATTTTAAACCCGAAATTACGTATAGTCATAAAACTGGTGTATACCAAATTAGAACGCTTTATGATCGAAAACAACAATGCTATGCTTGGATTTCTTTTCCATTACTTAGTTAGTCGTTAGAAAAATTTAAACCAGTCAAAATAAACTATAATTAATAAATAAACAATAAATAAATTTAATCACTTTTAAACAGGGTTTGTGGTATTTTACAATACTTTTGGGTGTTTCTAAACAGTTTCTAGCATTTTTATGTCGTTTCTTGGCATGGAATACATTGTGTGTGGCATACACTGTACTGCCGAGGGACTAGATCTAGAAATTAATGTAAGGTAATAGGTAATTAGAAGCAGACTCAAAGATAATAACATCATTTAAAGAAGCCAATAAAGAGGCGAAACTCACAAAAAAAAAACCATGCAGTTTGCAAGAAAACCGTTATATTGGCTCCTGATTAAATGAAGAAATGGAGATAGTCACACGGTAGTATTTGAAACGACCACTTTCTTGTGCTTGGTTCAAAACCATAAAAGATCGTTAAAACGCCAAAAAATTTTACAATGTTACGATGGGAAAATTAAACGTGTTTTGTTAACATACAAGTTAACTTTCGAAGCCGTGGTTTTCAGCAAACCCAGTCGAGAAAAGAAACTGGCTGCCGAATATTTGGGGGCGTATGAAATTTCGAAAGTCATGGCCGTTACGATGTTCGAAAAGCAGCTGACGTAGCTCCCACCAACACTACCACCAGCTGTGATCACATGAAGTTACGTGCACGTAACAATGAAGATGCTTGGTCATCTGGGACAGATGAGTAATCAGGAATGGCCGAATGTAAGATGGTGAAGCATCGGAGAGTCAGCAGAAAAGCAGTAGAAAGTCAGCAGTAAAGCAGGACAATACTAGCAGAATATCAGCAGAGGATTAAGCAGTTCAACATTAACATTACAGCTGAAGAGTACATGACGAGTTATGACATTGGGGAAAAAAGAGGTGGCAACGCGGAAGCAAGAAGAAGGGAGATATCAGAAGAAGGAGGAATCAGGAGAGACAAAAAGTGACGCCGAAGCAGAAAAAGTGCAGAAAGTAAAAATAGCCAAACAATCTTGTAACATTTCCAACAATATATTAATACTTATATTTTATAATAATAAATCGAGTTGAGCATAATACCTCAGCTCACATATATATATTAAAATTATCTATTATTTGGTAGAGAAAGCAAGGTTTAAATTCCACCAAATACCTTGCTACCGTTTAGTTTTTCTGCAGTCTGTAAAATTTTTCTGTTTCAATTTGCGAGTTTCATTTTTTTTCAGTTGTCTTCTTTTATCCCTCTCGGTATTGTGCTAAAAGTATTCACTATCGCAATTTCTAATTTAACACAAGTGTTAAAAAATGATTTAATTGCGTATAAAAACGGACCAATTAAAGGCAGTATAATATGATTAAGCCTTAGAATGTTTGCAGAAACACACTTTTAGGACTTTTTACATAACATAGTTTAAATAATCGACCAAGAGAGTTTCGCGTATAATTAACATACGACAACGATAAATCGAGCGTGCTGACGATTAAGTCATGTTGTGCTATAGGGAGAAGGATACTAGATTTTTCTTCTGTGGACCATGTAGCGCCAGGTTTATTAAAATAACCTGGAACTACAAATTGGTCCCTATCGGACAGTCTTTTTGACACGGATTGGGTAGCCGACAAAAGATTTAGCTATTTTGGGAATCCAGAAGACCGCGGAATATAAGAGCACGTCATGTAAGCAAAAGAATAGGAAGACAGCTTTACGCATATGATATCTAAGTTGCTCATCAAAAATTACCTCCTCTAACCTCAATTAAGACAATTAAGACGCATCCACGGAGTAAGTATATCAGCCTTTAACCAAGGGTCTGTAAACACAATGATATGGGATGCTAAGGATAGGCTATCAGAATTCTATTATGTTAGCTTGATGCGCAAGCCTCTTGCATTTTCATAAGAATTTTTTTGGCTTTAGTCGGTGAACTTGACTATACCATTCTTTCTTGTTGATCTCAGCTTCGAACTTCTTAGCCACTAAACTGTCCCTCCAAAAATCAAATCAAAAATCAAAAGGATAAAAATAGCTTATTAGGATGAAAGATTAAATGTCTCCAGCGTAAGAAAAGTTAACATTTTAAAAGTTAAAATTTCGGCTTTTGTTTTTTCTTATATAGAAGACAATACATAAGTTAAAGTTTGATCGGAAGAAAGCCGAGAAACGAAAATTTGTTTCTTATGTGAAACCACCGGGAGCAGTGCCCACTTGTACTCATTTTTCCTTTGTGGTGGTAATCTTTAGCAATCCTAGTTTGGACTCCCTCCACATACAAATGCTTGGATTTTTCCGTATCTGTTTTTAGTTACCGATCTTAGGATCTTTGGGATTTGCTGCGATCAACAACTGAACAGCGCTCTTAGGCAGCATACCACCAGCGGATTTCTTGCGCGGAAAGGAGCTTATCAGCTCGATGAAAACTATTTTTAGCCACGCCAAAACTGCTGATCAGTCCTTTCAAGCCACCTTTAGTTTGGCGCATAAACTTTTTCATCTCGTTTGCAATACCTAGGGAAGCATCACAACAGTATTTTGGATTTGGGGTCTTAGCTAGGTCATCACTTGTTCGGCCGCACTTAGGTGCATCATTTTCTCTCACAACCAAGTAGTCAGTTGCCTGTTCAGCTCTTATTTCCTGACGGCATTTGTTTTGGATAGATACAGATAGAGTCATTAATGAATCTATTAAAACCACCGCTGGTTTTGGCAATAGCAAATATAAATGTGGAGGGCAGATAAACCCATGACCGTTTGCGTTGATGTCTTTAAATAAATACCATGTATGCGCGTATCGGGCGACATGTCGTGTTGGTATCGATTAGAAAACCCCTGAACGCAGCTACAAATCAACAGTAGAGCCGTATGCTAAAGCTATGTAAGAAGGAAACGGAGCTCCTATGTAAACACCCAGAACTCTAATGCAAGTCCTGAATTAACTTGGTCAGGATGTGGTTGTTATCGAACTCTCGCTAGGGGATTCGATCTAGTGTGAAAAGAACCTAAAAATATGTTACGAAAAAATCGAGTTTTCTTAACTGGGCGATTCTTTATTATTAAAGGAAATTTGCTTACCATATGACCTTTGTATACATGCACATGTCCCAATGTTTTAATGTGAATCTTAATTTCAACCTTAGTGGCACACTTTCCTGGATTGGCGGATATCCCTTACATCCGAATTTCATTTCTGTTCTTACATAATTCCACTTCAGAGATTTCAATTATTGGAGTTCAATAAAATAATTGTATTAATAATCATTTAAAGGAGTTTTTTTTATATAAGAAGGACGGTTGGAGCGCATTCTACTTCTTAAGGTATTTACTAAGTTCATTTGATAGAGGTTTATAAGATAACCGAAATGATTTCTTAGAAGGCGATCTACCAATTCGTATGTACGTTTTTAACCGAATATAAATATGTAAGTACAAAACTCTGACAACAAAATAATATTGACTTCCCCACGTTGGCCGGGAAGATATACATATGCTGGATAAAAACCGCTTCCTGAATTAATTTTCCCGGTACAAAAGCTTATTTAAAGTATATATAAAGTTACGAGTAAGGGGTACTAAAATTTCTGTTTGTCCTAAAAGCTGAAAGCAATCACTGTGTAAACAGGCCTTAAATTACCTTAAGTTCTCATTATTACATATTTAAGTCCCAGAATTATTTTTCTAAATCCAAATTTCGATATCACAGAAGTCATTCTCACCCCTAATAAATATAATCAGTTTATGCTTAAAATTGAGCAGTTTGTAAACAGTAACTGCGAAAACTAAATAACATATTTGAAAAATTGTTGAGAATTCTAGTTCTCAAAATTTAATGATTTTAAAAAATATTGAAAATTGACCGAATAGCAGCAATTCTTCGCAGGCGCCTCAGAAAAAATACATTTTGCGGTGCACGTCATACCTCAGCACTGGATAATCTGATATGAAATACCCAAAGTTTTTCCATCAATTTTTATGTCCCTCTAGGTATCCCTGTCGAGTTTTTCCATTTATTATAATTTTTGAACTTTTTACAAAACTTGAAAGTGAAAATACCGAATTTTGGCCAAAGTTCATGACTATTGTTGTTAATAATAAAAAAATTAAAATCAAAAACGAAAAAATCTCGACAGGGTTACCTCATAAATTATGTAAGGAAATACTGTAAAAAATTTGAGAACGATCGGTTGAATAGATTTTGAGATACAGAGTGCACCGACTCAAAAAACATCGATTTGAGAAAAACGTGTTTAAAGTTTTTGTTGCTGTCTTCCCCGCTGAGGGATTACTCAGGTAGTCGTTCGAGACCCGCCTACTTCCAAAGCTATATCTTTGTGAGTTTTGCTCCGATTGACTTCCTATTTACAGATAACAATCTTGAGTTACTATACTTTCATAATATGCAATTAAAAAAAATCACTTTTTTTGAACCCTCAAAACCCTACCCCCCCTTTAACATACTGGTTAACTTTCCAAGCAGTTTTATCAGCAAACCCAGTCGAGTGTCATTGTGTGGCCCTTATAATCTAATTGAAAATTTTTGAAGTGACGCGATAAGAAAAGTCTTGGAAAAAAGACCACTATAACTTTTGTCCTAGAACCATATTCCCGTGAAGAGATGCCAGAACTTAGTTGATTAAATGAAAAGTTCTGTGCGTCCTTTATATAGGGCTTTATTATAGTTTTAGTTATTCAACCTTTAAACGATTTTTTTTTGGCTGTGATGTCATTTCACATATCACATTGAGACAGACGGACGGACAGACGGACATGGCCAAATCGACTCGACTATTGATCCTGATCAAGAATATATATACTTTATATGGTTGGAAACGCTTCCTTCTGCCTGTTACATACTTTTCAACGAATCTAGTATACCCTTTTACTCTACGAGTAACGGGTATAAAAATTACCAATGTATATTAAATAGCTTACAAAATATTCATTTATCTCAACAAAAGGTCGAATTACCCATAGTTCACCGCGATCGGACTTTGTGCTTTGCTCTTTTTGACTGGATGACCTGGATTCAGACAATTAATGCACAACCGATTGTGTTTGGTGAAATCGAACCGTTGCATAACTGACAGAGCCATGACAGGTTGACAACTGCCTAAACTATGATTTGTTGCTGAGCAATATCGACATTTTTGTTCAGGTTTGCGATAAGTTTGTGTGCATAAGAAAACGATTTGGAATATCCCTTAGTGGAACCTAGGTTAGGCTTCCTTTTACTTTTGGTTGACTCCTTAGCAGCTAAATGTTGGTGTCTCCGAATCAACTGAATTGCACAATCGGACCATGACGGAATTTTAAAGTGTGACTTACCTTGGACATTGCGATATTTATTTCCATTTTACTACTCAATGACTGTACCGATCTATACAGAGCCAATATTTCATCGATAACAGACATGAAACCTGATGCAGAGGGTTTTGAGTCTTGAGAGAGGTCAAACAATTGAGAAATTGTGTCGAAAAAGATCCAGCAGTTATTGTCGTACACATTTTTCAGACTTGCCAATGCCTTTAAATAATTCAAGTCCGAAATTTAAACAGTTTCTAATGCATCATCTGTAAGACATGTTAGCAAATGGTTGAATTTTTGTATATATGTTAGAGACAGGTCGTAGTGCACTAAGCTCTCAAAAAAACTTATAACATTTTTGTTGTTGGAATGTTTTCCACTAAATTTGGACAAAATTATTTTTGGTAAATGGAACGAATGACGAAAATCACTGATTTCTCCTTTGACTCAGTCTCTGATGCCCGACTCCTCTCATTGGGGACCGCTCGTAAATCAAAACCCTTTTAAGCAAGTCGATGTCGGCCAGGATATCCATCACTTGTTTGGGGTGGCTGCAATTACGCCCGCGGGAGTTATTTCACTTAAAGAAGTTACAAAAAGAAAATAATTAAGTGAGGCCCACGAAAATTGTGAGATAAAGTCTAATAAATAAAATTGCATTATCTCCCACAATATTTTAAAATATGCGAAATTTGTCTTATTTCTGTTAAGAAGAAGCGGTATTACAGTTATTCGGTGTTTTGCATTGAATACATACTGATATTCGTCTCTGCTTTGAATTGATGTTCATAACAGTTTGAGCAGTTTAAAATTCATCTTAAACTGAGTTGCACGTGATCGATCAGCAAAACAAAACATTTTCTTTCGTTGCTGGTTTTCGAAAGACCTTAACATTATTATTTTTGACTGATAAAGTTATTTAAGTTAAAAAATGTAATAAAAAGTGGTACACGTTTTATATGTTATATAGAAAAGTGTGGTGTGACAAACAATGTATGCAACCATCATAACCATGCACCACCAAAAGTCCTTATTAAGCTTTTCAATGACGTCAAATCCCAATGTGAAGTAAAAAGCCTAAAAAGAGACAGTGTAAAGAAATATTTGACAAAGCATGCCAGAATTCTAGAGAAGCTTCATCTTCGGTGCAGTTCCCTAAAGTTTGAAGGCAACTTTATAATATTAGAAAAGAGAAAATGCCTAATAATCCAACAACACCTGTCGATACCAAAGAGTTTTTTGTCAATAAGATTTATCTGTCTAAACTCTCTTTCTACAGGTTCAGAGTCTCCACACTCTCTTTACCCAGGTTCAGAGTCTCCAAACTATCTATCTTCAGGTTCAGAGTCTCCAAACTCTCTCCTCGGTTTCGCACTGCCGTTACTACGCGTTGCCTTGTTGCGTAACTGGCAACGTCAGGCCCTCCTCATGCAATCTTCATCTCCATTTGTGCGGAGTTTTAACTCCTCACATCTCCCCCTTTCTTTGATCCCGTCGACGCTCACAGCTCTATCCCGAGTTCCACAGCGCCGATCTCCTTTCAGTATATTCCTCGTTTCTCCTGTACCGCCCCTCCTGGTGATTGTATTGCTTCTCCGTGTCCTGGTTACTTGTGGCATGCCCCCGTTGACTCCGGCTTCGGCCTGACGCTGATACGGTCGCCTCTGCTGCTTGTATTTGGGATACGTTAAGTGTGCCTGTGCCTGACGTTAGTCGGGAGATACTGATGTCCGCGTGGAGGAAACAGTATTCCTTGCCTCCTTGCTCGTTGGCATGGCCCCGTTGACCCTCGCCTTAGCCTGACGCTGGAACGGGTGTCCGTTGTCCGTCCGTTCTCGGGTCCTGCCATTTCTCCATACCGACAGTGGTGGTCTCACCATTCCCCGGTGGTGGGGCTGTTGAATCTGGCGGTTGCCAGACGAATAAACAGTCGTCTTCAGGCATGTTCTTGGGACGCAGTATTCCGGTATGGCTCCGGCCTTGGCCTGACGCTGCAACGAATGACTGGCCCCGTTCATTCTCGGGTACAGTTGGCTCTAAAGCATGCTTTCCCCATTCCCTTCCGACGGATCCACAGCCACGTTTTTTTTTTTTTTCTTACGCGAGTCCCACGACTACACCTCCCGCTCAACCAACCGAGGGAGGTTGCCGTGTATCGTACGGCTCGCATCGCTGGAAGATAGACGCGGTATAGAAGACAGTAAATAACGAGGAAATATATATATACTAGTAAGATCTAAGAATTTGTTAAATACGTTATTATTGATCGCTTGAAGAACGGCAGAGAGTCAGAATTAGAAATAATAGGATAGAATCTATTATAGTCAGAACAGAATACTCTGTAGGGATCGTGCCAATCATAATTAGATCTACATTGATTTAAAATTTACGGTACGTAATTTCTAGAAAATCTGCTTGGAACAGTGACGTTTAGCCGAGTATCTAAGTCGGGACTATCAACGAATAAGGTTAAAAATAAAGACTGTTCCAAACATCGTTTTACGGTTAGCTAAGGAGGGTTAGGTTAGGTTGGGTCGGAAGGCCCTCACGGTGCCGCGCATAGGCCAATATGGGCGGTAGCTGTCCGAATGTTTCTTTATGAACCTAGAGAATGTTTACGCGGTTTTCGAAATCTTTTAGTATCGAGGTATTTTTCGCGAAGGCAAGTAGTTCGCCTGGCTTCTTCCTGGAGGCATCTTCTAGCGATGCCAGAACAGGTGCGCCTAAGTAGTTTATTCTTGTCCTTGCGAGGGCCGGACACTTGCAAATGAGATGCTCCAAGGTTTCGATTGTCTCGAATTCATCATACTTCCGCCTGAAATATGCGAAAGCCTCATTTCAGGGTTTGTACAGTATATGTCCTCTCCAACTCTTCCTTCCATCTTGGAGCCGTCCGTGCATATATTAAGATGTTGAGCATGGTCCCGACCTGTTTTCCAGTCGTCTGGTCCCAATGTTGTTGTTCTTACATCCGGGCACGTTCTGGTGACCATGTAGTCAGATATGCTGCTCATGTCTCGACCAATCGAACTATGCCCGAGTTTTTGTAGAGACATATTCCCTGATGCAACTAGGCGTTGTGCAGCCTTTCCTGCAATCAATTGAGCGTGGATGTCTAGGGGATCAACTCCAATTATAGTTTATAGTCTCAAAGACTCTCCCTTCTGAAACCATAGTACTTTGTCCCTTACGAGTGTTAGGTCTAGCACGTTCGAGGAGGTGGGGCCTACAAAGGTGTGCACTTCCCCCACGTTAGCTATGCATAGGTTAGTTGATAGTGAAAAGTTTAGGAGTGACTCACCTCTGTCGTTGATGTCGGGGCTCCCCCATACGCAGTGATGCGCGTTGGCGTCTGCACCCACGATCAGTTGTTGGTCGTTTGGGCTGGCTTCCACCATGCTCCTGAGTTCCTCCGGTGGGGCCGTTCTGTCGTGTGCCATGTAGCAGGAAGCTACCAAAAGGCGATTCCTCTCGCTCTCCATCCGTGCTGTAATGAGACATAAGGTTAGCATGCAGGCCCTTCCGCACAAGTACGGCGGCTCTGTTTCTGCTTACCGATGGTGTGTAGATGAGGTTGTAATTGGAGGACTTTACTCCGGCGACGGCATTGACCGAGGCAATCCATGGCTCTTGGACCAAAGCTATGTCGGCGGACCCTTGCTCCAGGGCGATGAGGAGCTCCGCCGACGCGACCTTGCTTTAATGAAGACTGAGCTGCAGCACCCTCAGTAGCATGGGTACTGAGCTCATCTCCATTCGACGGGTTGACTGAAAACGTCAGGTCTCAGTCTTCATCATCCGTCTCGCCTAACGAGAGTATGGCTTCTTCGCTTTCTGGGGGGGAGGGCTTGCCTCCTTCGGCACGCGTCGCCGCTTGCTCCCCGGTGCGTCCTTATTGGCGCTCTCGGTTGAACGTTGCCTCTTCTTGGCAAGCGACTCCTCCACCCTGTTGGCGAATACGCCCGTTGATGCCATGCTGGGGAGGTTGGCGAAATGCAGCCTACCCCCTGCGACCCTTTGCTCGGCCCAGGTAAGCTTCTCCTTCTCCTGTGGGGATAGGGCGGCTTTTTCCTTGAGCCTACTCAGGATGCGAAGGGCGGCCTTATATTGCGCCTTTGCCTTCATTCCCTCGCTTGAACGCTTCGGCCCGTCCCTGCGCGGGGAGCTGGTGCCTCGTTTCGGCGAGCGGAGGAGGATTTCTCCTCTTCTTTGGAGAGCTGCACGCTCTCCAGGTCCGAGTCTGTATCGACTGGGGCACCTGAGCGGCTTAGCCTCCCTTAAGTCGTTGTTGTTGTGGCAGTAGCGTTACAACTGACATGACCTGCTCCCGTCAAATCAGAGGTGTTACCGCTGGCGACACGCATAGGGGGTTGCTCCCCTCCGTGCCCGCCGGTGGTAGCAGTCACATTTGGGCTGACATCCCAGCCCGGGTTGAGTGCTTTTGGTTGTCCTTTAGCAGAGAACACTTGGTTGATTTTCCGGGGAACCACCCACTTGCGTTTTATGCCTAACCGCCAGGCACCTCCGCCCATGGCAAATGGTTCATTTCCTCCTGCTTTCGAGCGTAAGGAATTGAACCATTGCCTTAGCTAGACACTGCATTACCGCGGACGGAGCAAGTAGCAATGCATTACCTATTGTCCGGGATAATGCAGTGCCCATTGCCCAGCCGGCGCCCTCGTGGAGGGTTCAGATGGAGGATTTTTGCCGGTGAGCATAATTCTGTACAATAACATTACATTTTCTGATAAGATCGGCAACATTTGATGAAACGGAAGATGATCCCGAATGTTATTTAGTTCATCTCTTAATTGCTTAGGAATTACTAATATGGAGCTGATGGTCCTATGGCGATTCTTGAGGACTTATTTATGATGTTGGCCATTTCTTTCCCATATTTGGAAAAATCCCACCAAATACTGAGTTTGGATACGTTTCCGACTATGTTAAATGGCACTGTCGGAAATGGGGAGGTAAATTTATTTATTATAGTCGATTTCTAGGGAAATAAAAACAGTTATTTCTAAATCCATATAATACTATTTATAGTAATGCCTGAGGTAAGGTGCAATATTTTCATTAGGTATTTTTCCAAGGATCTTGTAAGTCAAATCACCGCTGACGTCGTAGATTGTGCAAGTGATGCCGGTCGGTGATCAAGAAACCAAACATTTTCTTTCTCGGGAGACTTTTCTATCGTTGATGAACTAAAATATTTGCGAAGATAACCCTGTCAAACATGCCCCTGTTAGGATTTTCACAAACAATTTTTTTGTAATTGCTGTCAAAAAGAGTCTAAAAATTCTTTGTTTTTAAAATCTTTAGTTTATATAGAACAATTTTCTATGCTCCTTAAAATTCACGCCCGTTTACTAGTTTTCTTATTATTACTGACACAATTTTGAAAAACATAATTGCGTTTCAAGGGGGATGTCAAGAAAAGAGTGTCTGGTCAGACACTTCCGGAAGGCATCTCTTCCACAATTTGGAGAATTAGCCATATTCAGCCATATAAATGCAAAAAATGCTGTACTATGGGTTTAACTGCCTTTACGTTATACAAAGACGCTGGGATTGGTAAAATCTTACTTTTGAAATTTTAACGACTACGAGACTACGCCCAAAGGATGTGACACAAATCTAGTAATTATGAGAAACTTCTACAAGTCTTTGATGGGGTCCCCAAGCTGCTAAATATATGCCAAAGTTGGTGGTACTAAAAGCTGATGAAATTAATAGTTCTGAAAAATGAATTAGCAAATCAGTCTAACTTAATTTCTTATGGACTCTGCGTTTAGCACGGCGTTATGTGTAGCAGACTTGCGATATGTCTATGACGAAACGATTAATTATGTTATCTATGTCAGACCCTTTACACTTTTTTGGGATAGACGAAAGACATTAGAATAAAACAAGAGAGAACGCTATAGTCGAGTTCCCCGACTATCTGATACCCGTTACTCAGCTAGTGGGAGTGCGACTAGAGTCTTCAACACTGACAGTTTTTGGCTGTTTGTGGGCGTTAGAATGGACGTGGCAAAAAGTTGTTTGGCAAATCGATAGAAATTTACAATACTAATACAAAAATGAACATTTTTCTACATTCATCTAAACACTATCTCGGTCCCTCTTTGGTAACGATTGGGAGACTTCGTGAAAACTGATGGACCTGCATGGCCACCACAAAGGCCATACTCCTAGAGTTGTCTAAAGATTTGTCTTCGGATGCTGCCATGAAATCTTAGGAATTTCGTTGCCAAAGAGGATTTCTAAACAGAATTAGATGCGATCAAGGAACGAACTTTGTCGGCGCCAGTAAAGAGCAATGGATACCGGTGCACTGTGGTCTGGTCCATAGGCCAAAAATAAAAAAATGAAAGTAAAAACATTGGCTAGAATTGAGTCAACCCTAACTCAGAATTGATCAAGCTACTAAAATCTAGGTTTGGTTTTGCTTTATTCTAACTATTCTCTTTAAGAATGAGTGCGAAACATAAAAGCTTGGCAGCGTGCGCAACTTGCAAGTGACGGTCGCAATTAAAATATTATTACGCGTTAATAAGAAAGTGTTTTTCAAATGGAATAATTTAATTTTACAAACAAAGGTATTTACTGTAATTTTTCAAAAGTGTGGGCGTGGCAGTCTTGGGCGGTTTGTGGGCGTTAGAGTGGGCGTGGCAACAGGAATCGACAAACTTGCGCTGCGTATATTACTCTGGAGTCTGTATGCTTAGTCTCAACTTTCTAGCTTTTGTAGTTCCTGAGATCTCAGCGTTCATATGGACGGACAGACAGACGGACGGACACGGCCAGATCGACTCGGCTATTGATCCTGATCAAGAATATATATACTTTATATGGTCGGAAATGCTTTCTTCCGCCTGTTACATACTTTTCAACAAATCTAGTATACCCTTTTACTCTATGAGTAACGGGTATAAAAACGGTAATTTTGAAAATTGCGGATTTGTGCCCAACTTAAAGAAGTTATTAAAAAGATTAATGAAAACAAATCATCAGGTATCGAAACGACTCCAACTAAATTCCTTTGAGCCGATACTTAAAAAATATTTTGAACTTTATTGGGATCAGTTGTTCTTGAGTTTAAAGGAATAACGTAACCGAATAACGCCGACTAACGTAACCGAAGCAAAGTCACCTCCAATCAAGACAAGTACTTTCCATGGTAATGTTCTTATTTAAACCTTTTTGATTTCCAGCGCCTTTTCTTTTAAAGGCAAACATCTTGATATGTCAATACCATGTGGGGTGAGGTTATTTCTGAGAGTCTTCAATAAGTTTAAGAAATGCATCCCAGGAATGAAAAATGACATTCTCCCACACAAATGTCTTCATAAGCAGATCCGAGTATTAAGACTGCAGGACCGCTTCGATTGGGCATTACCTCCTTAAGCTATACAATAAAAATTATTATAAAAATCAGTCCCACTCGATTCATTATGGACTACGTCTGAATTAGATGACCTTGTATTCGTCGTTTAGCTAAAATTAAGTCCAACTGTCAGTTATGCGAAAACCTGCATGCAATGCCGAAAACACCTATGATGAGACAGCTACCTATGAATAGGATTGGGGCCTATGTTAGACCCTTTACATATTCTGGGTTAGGCAAAAGACATTAGAATAATGCTCACTCTCCGTTCGCGGGAAGTTCAGAGTGAAAAAATCTACAATTTGTACGAACCGGTTTGTGTTAGTGAAAAACGTAAGTGTCCAAGTTACGGGGCTTGTACTGTCACCCGCTCTCCGCTCCCTCTTACGCTCTCTCGCTCTTCACCACAGAGTCTCCAAGGAGTCTCCGCTGCGCTTGGGAGAGCCTAGCTAATTAGAATAAGCTTCAGTGTAAAAACTATTACTAACAAATAAACATACGCCCGGTCGCGCCCGCGCAATTAAGAAAAGTCAAGTGTTTGCCCTTTCGAGTGTTTTCTATTTCAGCCGATTTGGAAAATCCCAGGACAGAAACCCCCATCACACCCAATAGTAAGCAAGAAAGTGTGTAAGTGTGCATACTTGTGCAAGCAGACTATTTTTGGCCCGAAATCAGGAGCTTTATGTAATAGGGTCAAATAGTCACAAAATACATTTAATACAATACAATAAATATAAAAATATTTAAGAATCATTGCCTTCAAATAGTTTTCCCACCTCACAAGCTGAATATATTCATATATTCGGCTATTACTATTTCTATGCTGAATTGAATAAATAACATGTTAAGCCAATGCAAAAGTATAGTGATTAACATGGTGGCAATCAATCGAAAATACTATACATTTTAAGTTATAAACTTCTAAAATGCGGGGCATATTTGGTCAAATTTACAATACATAAACATACGTGTGCACACATACGGTCGATGTCTCTTTACAAGTCCTGGCCTTAGATCGCTCTCTCTCTCTCCGTCTTCGAGACAGCCTTGAGCCAGGTCTAGAGCCAGCACATAAAATTCGTTTGCAAAAATATCGTAGGACGGTTGTTATTCTTAATGTCTTTAGTTACACTATCACGGGCCCCCCACAGCGCCTCCAGGATTTTGATCACGTTCAGCCACCAGGCACCATCAAAGGTGGGCATGGGGGCCTCAGGAGCTTCCTCCATCCGTTCATCCGCCCGTCGAATCCGCCCGTTGATGCCATGCTGGGGAGGTTGGCGAAGTGCAGCCTACCCTCTGCGACCCTTTTCTCGGCCCAGGTAAGCTTCTCCTTCTCCTGTGGGGATAGGGCGGCTTTTTCCTTGAGCCTACTCAGGATGCGAAGGGCGGCCTTATATTGCGCCTTTGCCTTCATTCCCTCGCTTGAACGCTTCGGCCCGTGCCTGCGCGGGGAGCTGGTGCCTGGTTTCGGCGAGCGGAGGAGGATTTCTCCTCTTCTTTGGAGAGCTGCACGCTCTCCAGGTCCGAGTCTGTATCGACTGGGGCACCTGAGCGGCTTAGCCTCCCTTGAGTCGTTGTTGTTGTGGCAGTAGCGTTACAACTGACATGACCTGCTCCCGTCAAATCAGAGGTGGTAGCAGTCACACCTGGGCAGACACTGCTAGCTAGACACTTCATTACCGCGGACGGAGCAAGTAGCAATGCATTACCTATTGTCCGGGATAATGCAGTGCCCATTGCCCAGCCAGCGCCCTCGTGGAGGGTTCAGATGGAGGATTTTTGCCGGTGAGCATAATTCTGTACAATAACATTACATTTTCCGATAAGATCGGCAACATTTAATGAGACGGAAGACGATCCCGAATGTTATTTAGTTCATCTCTTAATTGCTTAGGAATTACTATTATGGAGCTGATGGTCCTATGGCGATTCTTGAGGACTTATTTATGATGTTGGCCATTTCTTTCCCATATTTGGAAAAATCCCACCAAATACTGAGTTTGGATACGTTTCCGACTATGTTAAATGGCACTGTCGGAAATGGGGAGGTAAATTTATTTATTATAGTCGATTTCTAGGGAAATAAAAACAGTTATTTTTAAATCCATATAATACTATTTATAGTAATGCCTGTATTTTTTCAAGGACCTTGTAAGTCAAGTCACCGCTGGCGTCGTAGATTGTGCAAGTGATGCCGGTCGGTGATCAAGAAACCAAACATTTTCTTTCTCGGGAGAGTTTTCTATCGTTGATGAACTAAAATATTTGCGAAGATAACCCTGTCAAACATGCCCCTGTTAGGATTTTCACAAACAATTTTTTTGTAATTGCTGTCAAAAAGAGTCTAAAAATTCTTTGTTTTTAAAATCTTTAGTTTATATAGAACAATTTTCTATGCTCCTTAAAATTCACGCCCGTTTACTAGTTTTCTTATTATTACTGACACAATTTTGAAAAACATAATTGCGTTTCAAGGGGGATGTCAAGAAAAGAGTGTCTGGTCAGACACTTCCGGAAGGCATCTCTTCCACAATTTGGAGAATTAGCCATATTCAGCCATATAAATGCAAAAAATGCTATACTATGGGTTTAACTGCCTTTACGTTATACAAAGACGCTGGGATTGGTAAAATCTTACTTTTGAAATTTTAACGACTACGAGACTACGCCCAAAGGATGTGACACAAATCTAGTAATTATGAGAAACTTCTACAAGTCTTTGATGGGGTCCCCAAGCTGCTAAATATATGCCAAAGTTGGTGGTACTAAAAGCTGATGAAATTAATAGTTCTGAAAAATGAATTAGCCAATTAGTCTAACTTAATTTCTTATGGACTCTGCGTTTAGCACGGCGTTATGTGTAGCAGACTTGCGATATATCTATGACGAAACGATTAATTATGTTATCTATGTCAGACCCTTTACACTTTTTTGGGATAGACGAAAGACATTAGAATAAAACAAGAGAGAACGCTATAGTCGAGTTCCCCGACTATCTGATACCCGTTACTCAGCTAGTGGGAGTGCGAAGGAGAGTCTTCAACACTGACAGTTTTTGGCTGTTAGAATGGACGTGGCAAAAAGTTGTTTGGCAAATCGATAGAAATTTACAATACTAATACAAAAATGAACATTTTTCTACATTCATCTAAACACTATCTCGGTCCCTCTTTGGTAACGATTGGGAGACTTCGTGAAAACTGATGCCCCTGCATGGCCACCACAAAGGCCGTACTCCTAGAGTTGTCTAAAGATTTGTCTTCGGATGCTGCCATGAAATCTTAGGAATTTCGTTGCCAAAGAGGATTTCTAAACAGAATTAGATGCGATCAAGGAACGAACTTTGTCGGCGCCAGTAAAGAGCAATGGATACCGGTGCACTGTGCTCTGGTCCATGGGCCAAAAATAAAAAAATGAAAGTAAAAACATTGGCTAGAATTGAGTCAACCCTAACTCAGAATTGATCAAGCTACTAAAATCTAGGTTTGGTTTTGCTTTATTCTAACTATTCTCTTTAAGAATGAGTGCGAAACATAGAGCATAAAATTGATTTGGCTTGGCAGCGTGCGCAACTTGCAAGTGACGGTCGCTATTAAAATATTATTACGCGTTAAAAAGAAAGTGTTTTTCAAATGGAATAATTTCATTTTACAAATAAAGGCATTTACTGTAATTTTTTTTTAGTTTTAGAGTTTCTGACGTGTTGTTTTTAGTTTATTAAGTGATTGTGAGACCTGCGTCTTTTTAAGCATTAAATGTTAAGTGAACTCATTTTTCACTTAGAGTTTCAAAAGTGATGGCCCCCTGATAGCACGATGAAATTAATTTTAAAATATTGGTCAATGTTTATAGATAATGTTTTAAAAAAATTCAGCTGCAGAACGTTGCAGATAGCTGAATTATCTTACACAAAAGAATTAGATCCCTCGACGGAAGAGACTAAATGATGGAAAGAAAAAGTAGAATTCAAAAAGAGTTTCGGTCAAAAATGAGCTAAATAGTTGACAAGCCAAAAGTTGGTGGAAGTAGTACATATAATGATGGAAATACTGCTAGAGAATTTTTTAATAATGCAGTCTTATTAGTTGAAATTATTAAAATCGATAAAGAAATCATTGAAAGATGTGCTACTTTACTCCAGGCGTCATTTTGTATGACGTTGTTCAGATATGAATCTATTCACGAAGAATAAATCACTAAAAATAAATTACTTGACAGCCTTTAAGTCGGTCGACATTTTAAACAATAAGGCCAACGTATAGTTCTAAACCTCGAAAAAAACACCCTTTACTTCTAATCAGCCTCTAAACGCAAGATACTGTTAAATACGCGACCAAAAAATTTGGTAGAAGAAATTGAACACTTCCTAAAGAGTCTTTGTGTCAGCGGTGTGTTATATTTACCAGTTTTAGCTATAGCCGTTATTCTGAAACTGAACATATCAGAACGGCCAACCACGATTTGTTAATGATAAAAAATACATATTGTTTTTCTAACAAGTGCCATTAGGTATTAAGCAATTTTTTAACAATATACACTTTTGCACCTGAGCAAAAATTAATGCTCACACGGCCGTTTCCTATAAGAATGTAATAAAACTAGGTGTTAAACATCAAAAGTTGGGGAACGTGAAGAAATAAGCAATTTAATATAAGGTATTATACAGTTTTTAATTTAAAAATAAATCGTAAAGGTGGTTTTAAACAAAACGTGAAAAATTAATAATCATTTTTGAAAATGCCTGTTTGAAGACATTAATACAACTTTCATCTTTAGGAGTTTAATTGTTTCGGCAGAAAAAAACAGTATTAATATGCAGATTGCCCTAATTTAGCGGGATTTTTAAACAGTCTTAAAACAGGAAATCAAACTGACAATAATTTTAATATTAAAATCCCTTTTTTTATAAGTTCGTCGAGTCTTGCTTTGTGAATATCTTTTAAACGGAGCATCGTATTTTATTAAATGAAGTGTTAACCTGAATATCTTTTAAACGGATCATCGTATTTTATTAAATTAAGTGTTAATCTATATTTATTTATAACAATAACTTTGTATAGGTACCAGACCGTCGCATGTTCATTTAATATGTTGCGTCTCAACGTGTAAAGCCGTCCACAGTGATAAACTAGAGAATAACTGATAGAAACGACTCAACAGCTTATCATCGGTCAATCGCAGCATATCCTCAAATGTTGCTAAGATTGGTAGATAAAACAGATTCAGAGCGATTCGATCAATCCGTTGTGAAGCGAGTCCACCTTGGGATTGCTAAGATATATCGATTTGTCAGCACTGGTCTCTCAACCAGTAATTCCACCTGTCCCGATTAGTTTACCACCACAATATTAAGTCCGGACTATCGGCACAAGTTGGCCCTTACGAAATTTAATCTGCAGAACCAAAACCTCTCACGGTGAATCCACTAAAAAAACAAATTTTCGTTTCTCGGCTTGCCCCTGTTCATCTGATGCTCTTATATACAAGACAAAACAAAAGCCGATAATATAAATGTGAAAAATTTAACTTTTCTTACGCTATGTACATTTTATCTTTTAAGATAAGTTAATAAATTAACTATTTTGGACCATATTTTCTGGTGATTTTTAGCGTAACTTAAAATTCATATGCGTGTTCCTACGTACCGCCGTCTTCTGAATTCTCAGAATATATGTACATTATATATGTATGTATATACTTGGCACTTTGTGGTCCCCAGAAGAAAAAACGAATATCCTTCTCTCTATAAGTAGCACAACATTACGTTAATGACGGCTTGCTCAAATTATCGTAGTCGCAAGTTGTTATATTCGATACTTTCAGGGTCGATTAATGGATCTATGTCTCGTGACAAGTCCTGAAAGTGTGTTGCTGTACTGAGTAGTAGTAGTATCGTCCTACGTTCAAGATGACAATAAACACCGGTACCGTAAAAAAAGAGAAATCAGAGAAGTCAACTAACCGAATTTATATTATTTATATTTATTATTTATTTATATTTATAATTATTATAATTTATTAAAATTTTATATTTGGCTGTAAGTGGGTCCGATCTTTATTCCTGCAACATAATGGTGGGTGCCAATAAATATTTTTTATACCGCAATTAAATTATTTTTTAGCTCTTGTAACTCCTATGTACTATCCGTTAATCTTTAACAAACCTCCTTGGTTTAAACAGAGAGGTGACAAACCTAAGAAATGTAAAGTCCAGACTTTATACAAAATTCAAAGATTCCGGTTTTCAGTCTATCTTTTTTAAATATTTAAGTGCTTGGTTAAATTTTACCGTGCTTAAGGATCAGTGTTACAAGACTGTTAAAAATTATTTGAGTCGTTGAAAGTTTCAGTTCGCGCAGGATCCGAAACAGTTTTATAATTTCGTTTAAACTAAGCGCAAAACAATTTAACAATTTCTTTCCCGCCATTTTTGAAAATACTACGGTAACATCGGGTCAGGCATAGCCGATCTATTTCTTAAGTTTTTTCAGACATGCGACATATACTCTAAGTGGGTGCACTTTGGACAGAATAACCCGAATTAATGATCTTAATGTAATGTTATGTTAATTAATTTACCATCCTTTCCTAACCGTAGAGCGATGATTGGAGCAGTCTTTATTTGTAAGCATATTCGTGGTGAAATTGATAGTTTCGGTTGATCTGCGTTTCATAAGAAAGTGCTGACTTTGTGGTACAAAACTGCTGCAACAAATGAGGAGTGATAACATAGCTCTGTAAATGCTTGCATCCAATTTTCTACCTTTTTATGAAGACGATCACAAGAGAGAGGTTTGGATAGCGGACAAATAATTTAAATATTCTGATCAGTTGCAAATTTTTATAAAATCTCATAATCCAAAAATAATCTCCTTGCAAGAAACTCACCTACTCCTCACAAAAAATATACCAATCCCAATCAATTTCACATTATACAACGAAAATTCCTCTATCAATAGACACGGATGTGTTGCCCTCCTAATACACAACTCAATACAGCAACAAACCATTCCATTAAACTGTCAAAACTTCGACAACATAGCAGTACAAGTTCACTCAAAAATCAAATTTACTATAATTTCTTCGTACATACCTCCCAATAGGACATTCAACCTAAAACACCTAAAAGACACATACAACAACCTTTAACCACCTGTTTTAATAACAGGAGACTTCAATAGCTGGAACAGATCTTGGAGATCACAAAACAATAACTCCAGAGGTATTACACTATTTAAACTCATTAATCAATCCTCTCTCACAACCCTCAACGATGGCTCCCCAACTCACTTTAGCACCCACCACACATTCACAAACATTGACCTCTCTCTAGCTTCACCCTCTATAATGTTACACTGTAAATGAAGCAAAAACAACTCTCTCTCTCAGGAAGCGATCACTATCCAATTCACATTAGCCTATTGGACGACACTGACTTTATTCCTCCAAAAACATGTCCAAAATTCCACCTCAACAAAGCCAACTGGCCTCTTTTTAAAGAGATAACAGAGACACTCTCATCCAATAGACCACCAAGCAATAACACTAACAAAGAAGCTGCCAATATCACAAAGATCTTAATCCATGGAGCCAACCAAGCAATCCCACAATACCAACAACAACGAAAAACCAAACTTGTCACATGGTGAGATCCTACGCTGCAAAAATTAAAAGACAATAAACAAACAGCAACCTCTCAACCTCTCTTAGACTACCATACCACGTCCTCCCTTTCAACTAAAAGTCACGCCTCTATTATTTCGCTAGACTTTGCCAAGGCATTTGACATAGTCGGTACCCATAGCATTATCGACGAACTTTTCGAATGGAAGATAGGACCGAGAATAATCAAATATATCTCTAATTTCCTAACAAACCGAAAAATTACTGTGTTAGCCAATAATTTATACTCCTCCCAGCAGCCGCTTGACAATGGAATCCCACAAGGCTTACCCCTGTCGATGATTTTATTTGGTACAGCCTTTAACAAATAAAACAAACTTATTGACAAACACAAAAACTGTCAGTTCACAGCATATGCTGATGACTACACAATGATCTACAAATTAAATAAAAAACAAAATACACTTAACATAGACCAATTACTCACTGACATCAAACAATGGTGCAACTACTCAGGAGTATCACTATCAATAGACAAATACAAGCATTTGCACGTCTGCAGGAAAAGAATTTGCTACCTAACTTTCGCGTACCAACACGTACACCCTACAAAATGTAGACTCACTAAAAACTTTCCATCTAATTTAATTATTACAAATTCAAATCATGTAAATACAAAAAACAAAAAAAATATTTAGTATTATATCTAAATATGAATATATAATAGGTATAAGTAATAATAAGTAATATTTAATATAATATAATATAATATATATTAAGTACCAACTTGTATATAATAAAAATAATAATAATAAATAAAATATTTAGACATGATGTCAGTTGGTCATTAAGTTGGTTTCGCTGATATAACTGCAATGTCGGAAATCGATGAAATTGGAATTAACCAAAACCTAAACGTTTGATACAATAGGGACATAATATAGGATTTCATTGTTTGAAAAATTGGTAGTTATGTACTAGTGTTAACCACTGAAAAAATGTCAAATCATTGCTATCTGCATGCTAAATTTAAACTTTCTAGGTTTTATAGTTCCTAAGATCTTGACATTCATACGGACGGACGGACGTAAAGATGAACGGACAGACGGACATGGCGAAATCGACTCCGCTATGGATTTTAATCAATATACTTGATATACTTTATATGGTCGAAAACGCTTCCTTTTGCCTGTTACATACTTTTCAATGAAAGAATTTGAAAGGATTTTAACTTTTAAAGTGCCTTTAAATATTTAAAATTTTTTGATATATTTAAATAACTTACCCTATAATTATTATTTATGTCTATTTACTTTATTATTATTAAACTTACTTCATGTCTTGGATTGATCCCTTTGAATGATGTCAATTTTACTGCTGCTGGCCCTTTTCCATTATATCCAAGTTAGAGTAGGACACTGTAGTGTAGTCGTGTAGTAGTGTAGTTGATAAGTCGATGAGGGCTTCTATCCTGAAGCTTAAGATACGTTTTTTGGCTTCGATGTGCTTGCACCAGTTGAGCCTTCAGTCGAGGTGCACTAGTTTAAGTAAGTTTCTTTGCTTTCGGCATCACGCTGTTGTTTAAGGTAATCGAGGGAAGGTCTTGCATGAAAATTTTGCGGCACACAAGACGAAAAAGGAATGCGTGTGCGCCTGGCGATTTTAATATTTAACATAACTTCTTTTTTCACAAGATCGCCTAAATTAACGAAGGTTTGCGAAGGCTGGGCGAATTTGCAAAAAACGAGATAGAGCTTTATTATGCTCCAGCCTTCACCCTAAAATACCTTACAATGACTTTAAAGTTTTTCCATCTTCACAAATAGACAAAAACCAATAAGCAACTACATAACATGTATTCAGACAACAGTATTTCTGATCCTTAGATATAAAATAGGTTTGTTCATAAAAATATTTGCTATTTCATTTGCTCAAAATTCGACTGTCCCTTTTGTGATAAGCGTGACCAAAATGTTTTTGGTCATCGTCTGTTACCGTCGGTAATATACGCGAATTTGTAGCAGGGATCGGTTGTCTTTATTGCTTCGGGCCCATCCATACTTCCCATATCCCATCCCATCCCATATTTCTTATGTGGTGATAGATAGGTGAAAGTGTTTTTGCTGGTGTGGTAAAACTGGGATGAGCTCTTTATAGTGATTGCTTGATGTTAATAGTTCTTGCTTCTGGGCATTGGAGAGTTTCCCCGATAGTCGGGAAAATCGACTATAGCATTCTATCTCGTTTATTTATCGAATTGCCAATTTCTATTAATATGCGAAACATTTGATCCACATAATCTACAAATGCGAAACATTTTTGTAGAAAATAAATATATGTTCTGTCATTGACTTGTAAAAACGATTTTATTAAATTAGAGAGCCGTAACCAATAAATGCAAAAGCCGCTTTAGAACTTCCGACTGGGGGGACAAAAATTTATCTAGAGCTGGCAATGGAAACCTTCGTCACCCTTCTTTTATTCAAGGTATTGGCACTTGAGTGAATGTGTCGCAATGAAATTGGATATTCATTTCTAGGGTTTTAACGCAATATAATTGATATTTATTTTAAAATCATACTTAATTTAAATTAACTTTTTCTCTTTTTAGACACGATGTCAATCGGTCGTAAAGTTGGTTATGCTGATATGACAGCAATGTCGGAAATCGATGAAATTGGAATTAACCAAAATCTAAACGTTCGATACAATAGTGACATAATATATGTATCCTTAACTAACCAAATGTTTGTTTTATATTTATATATATCAACGTTATGTAGGTGTTTAAGTAATTAACTATGTAAGTATTGAACTATAATAAGCTATTAAAGTTAAAAGAACTAAAAAAATTACATGAAAAATAAGTTTTATACATATTCTGTTACTTTTGAATTGGCTATCATGAACTATGTTTTAAAATGGGCTCGCAGGGGCGTAACTGAAAGCCCAGAAGCCAGCTGAAATCAGAGCTAGAATATTATAGTGCCAGAACCAGAGCTTTACGCAGAACAACCGTTGCTGAACGCCTGGAAGTGCACGTTTGTTATGACCGCACCTGTCACAGGACACCAACCACTGATACCACAATCTCTTTCTGATCACGCCAGATTCTTGCCGTCTCCTCCTGCAGTACACCCCACCGTTCGGACCTCGGCCTTGAGGTCGATATTCCCCTTTTTGCTCACGGTCCGCTCGTATCCAACGTTCAGCAACGTCCTGTTAGTTCACAATTCGTCCTCATTGTGTTTTTATTAATTATATTAATAAAACAAGAGAGAACGCTATAGTCGAGTTCCCCGACTATCTGATACCCGTTACTCAGCTAGTGTAAGTGCGAAGGACAGTTTTTGGCGGTTTGTGGGCGTTAGAGTGGGCGTGGCCGAACGTTTTTTGGCAAATAGATAGAAATTTACAAGACTAATTCAAAAATAAAAAAATATCAAAACATTTTTCAAAAGTGTGGGCGTGGCAGCTTTGGGCGGTTTGTGGGCGTTAGAGTGGACGTGGCAAAAAGTTTGTTTGCAAATCGATAGAAATTTACAACACCAATACAAAAATGATAAAATATTAAAACATTTTTCAAAAATGTGGGCGTGGCAGTTTTGGGCGGTTTGTGGGCGTTAGAGTGGGCGTGGCAACCTGAATCGACAAACTTGCGCTGCGTCTATGTCCATGGAGTCTGTATACTTAATCTCAACTTTCTAGCTTTTGTAGTTCCTGAGATCTCGACGTTCATACGGACAGACGGACAGACAGACGGACGGACAGACGGACATGGCCAGATCGACTCGGCTACTGATCCTGATCAAGAATATATATACTTTATATGGTCGGAAACGTTTCCTTCTGCCTGTTACATACTTTTCAACGAATCTAGTATACCCTTTTACTCTACGAGTAACGAGTATAAATATTTGAGGCAAAAAATTTCTAAATTAATTTAACAAAGTGCCTTTAAATATTTAAAATTTTCTTGATATTTGAATAACTTACCCTATATTTATTATTTATGTTTATTTAACTATATTGCTATAGTTTGCTTTGGGCCAAATCTTGGCACCTAATTAACTTTTTGAATAAGTCCATATGACAGACTTGAAAACCATTGCCTGATTTTCGGCGTATATTATTACCTTTTGGTGTTTCTTGGTTTTTCAATGTGGTTTGCAAGTACTCGAAAAAGTCAATGAAATCCGTCCCATCCTTTCGACCAAAGTCAGAAATGTGCTTAAAATTTTTAGAAAGGCGCCCGGGAATGACCCACTCACCAATGCCATCCTAAAAATTCTGCCAAAGCGAGCACTTATTCTGATCACATAAGGGTGTAAAACATTCCGAAGCAATAGAAGAGTGGCAGGAGCATGACCCCAGTTTTAACCGACCAATCAGTCTTCTGCCTTCTTTATCGATGGTATTAAAAAGACTGCTCATCGATCGGCTTCTTTAGCATATGGATGCCACTAAAACTTATCCGGTCACAGCACCAACGAGCAGCTACACCGTGTAGTTAACCATATACTCAAGGAATTCGATCGGGCCGAGTATTGCAATGGAGTATTTCTCGATATCCAGCATTCCTTCGATAGAGTCTGGCCCTCGGGACTCTTGGCTAAAGTGAGCGTGTGCGTACTTCACACGTCACTATGCGAATACGAGGCAGCTGACGGCATTCAGATGTATCTCCTGAATTGGCGATACAGGGGCCAGATATGGGTCGGTAGCGTCACATTGCAAAAAAATTCAGACGGTGCAAAAAGAGATGGTTATTATTGACTGTAAATGATACGTCAGCAATAAAGCGCTGCATCACGATCTCAATCTGACTGATGTTAAAGAACAGATATCGTTCCATTCCAGCAGATACAAAGACTCCAGTACCACCGAAGCATACTTGCCCGACATTTACATAGCACAAATACCCCCATAAGAAGACTAAAAAGAAGAAACATTTTTAAACAACTAGCTAGCTTGCGACTAAAAAGAATAAACTTTTTTAAACAACTAGCTAGCTTTCATATGTAACAAATGTAACAAACCTATTTCCGAACGAGGATGACACTCAATTGTTATCCGCTATCCCTCTCACCTGGTCACACACTTTTGAGAAACGCCTTCCACTCATCTAGGACGAATCCATTATCCAATTGTAAAAGACTATAATATAGCTTTTTTTCGGCCTTTGCATGCGTTCCTGGTAGCAGGAACAAGCTTCTTAGAGATGAAGGTGCCTTCGAAGCCTGAATCTATCATACCATGTCCGGGAAAATATTCTCCGAGTTGACTAACTTGGACAATAGCCGTTCATAAAAGGATCCTCTGCCGATTGAAGGCGAAATTAATATAAGTGTTTGAGATAAGCTGTTCAGGATTGTGACCTGCGCTAGGCTAATGGAAGTAGAAGGCTTTCCTTTTCGAAGCAACGTATTGCGGCGGCCCTTGCAGTCATCTTGGCCCTTGGTTGAGTCATCTGGCAAAAACGGGGACAAATCCTAACTGGATGAGGCTCTCCGGAGCAGAGATCACGTCTCAAACGAGTTAACCCTTCTAGGCTGTGGGTTCCTGTGCTCCTTTGTGTGTTGTGGGCCGGAAGTATAAAGTCGAACATCTTTAATCGCATCTAGTGTGCGATATATTTCTTCGAGAAAAGAATTCATCTCTTCCCGGGCAGGGATTTCGGACTTGTTGCTCAAAGACTGCTCCCATAATGAGAGAGTGACCTTTGGCAGCTTGAGGCAATCTCAAATTTCTGTGGAAACCTGGGAGTATTCCAGGGCATTCCAACACCCTTGAATTGTGCCTTGAAGATCCTTTAAGGCCGTTCTCGATTCGCTTCCTACGGTTGGGAGATTGAAAAGGATTTTCAATTGGCTATTTACTAAAAGTCGCTTGTTTTCAACACGATCCCATCATTTGTAAGCGGAGATTTGCTGACAATGGCGTGAGCTTCGTCGCTAGTTTTGGCGTTCAATTGAAACAATTTGTCCACTGGAGTCAGCCGAGAATTGCTATCGTAGAAAGCTGTAATTAGGTCACGGAAGGGTCAGCGCAGATATTCTCCATCGTAGATTTCTGTGTCGCAATGCGGAAGACTGCAGCCCCTTAAGAACGTCTAAACGGATTGGTTTGCCCTTGCCTGAGCAATGGAGGCGGACGGACGATCAATATCTTGATTTACCTGTGACGCATATCTTTCGTAAACCGATTAACAGTGCTCATACTTGTTCTGAGGACCCCCTGTCCTTTTGGCTAGGCTCCCGCCTCTGGCCTTCCTTCGAAAACTCTAACTGAACAGCTTTTCTGTTGTGACGACAAATTTGATTAATGTCAATTTCAATTTGGTCAATTTCGATTCGTAACTATTATGTTTTGAAAGAAGTTTTTTTTAATATTCGTTTGATAAAAGCGCCGCTAGAACTAGCTACCGTTTACATATATTTATATTGATAATTAATAATATGTAATATATCTAAATAATAGTCAGCTTTAAGCAAACGTAGAGGGAAAAAGAAAACGTATTAAAGGGAAAAACAAAAAAATTGGCGCGCTTTTCTTCCCACCCATAATTGCGCAATTTTTTAAAAACATCAAAATAAAATAAAAAAAAATTAGTTTATCTGAATCTTATTTGCATTTTAAATATTGAAAATTGGTCATTTTTAAACGAGTAATTTGACTAAATAACTATAATAAATAACAAGAGAGAACGCTATAGTCGAGTTCCCCGACTATCTGATACCCGTTACTCAGCTAGTGTAAGTGCGAAGGACAGTTTTTGGCGGTTTGTGGGCGTTAGAGTGGGCGTGGCCAAAAGTTTTTTGGCAAATAGATAGAAATTTACAAGACTAATACAAAAATGAAAAAATATCAAAACATTTTTCAAAAGTGTGGGCGTGGCAGCTTTGGGCGGTTTGTGGGCGTTAGAGTGGGCGTGGCAAAAAGTTTTTTTGCAAATCGATAGAAATTTTCAAGACCAATACAAAAATGAAGAAATATTAAAACATTTTTCAAAAGTGTGGGCGTGACAGTTTTGGGCGGTTTGTGGGCGTTAGAGTGGGCGTGGCAGCATGATTCGACAAACTTGCGCTGCGTCTATGTCCCTGGAGTCTGTTTACTTAATCTCAACTTTCTAGCTTTTGTAGTTCCTGAGATCTCGACGTTCATATGGACAGACAGACGGACAGACGGACGGACAGACGGACGGACAGACGGACAGACGGACAGACGGACGGACAGACGGACATGGCCAAATCGACTCGGCTATTGATCCTGATCAAGAATATATATACTTTATATGGTCGGAAACGCTTCCTTCTGCCTGTTACATACTTTTCAACGAATCTAGTATACCCTTTTACTCTACGAGTAACGGGTATAATAAAAAAACATATACAAAGTAAATTTTTTGAACTACTGTTATTTAAATCAAAGAATTTTCAAAAAAAAAAAAAAATAACATTTAAAAAATACATTTTTCATAAAAATAATTCATAAACTAAAATATTATTATATTATATATTATTAAATAAATTATTTATAAAATAAATAAAATATGGAAACTGTTTATTACAAAATTGATTTCTTGATGCGCGAAGTGCGCACATAAGCACCGAAGAATCATTGTCTTCTTATATTCAAAACGCTTCTAGCTTCAAAGCGAACGGTCGTGTTTTTTTTCTGCGCTCCGAATTTATTTCTGTTTTGCTAAATCCAGCGGTGGAATTTAATAAATTCTTTAAAAATTCAATTTCGTAATCCGTACTAGTAAAAGTTCCTTTCGCTTCGCGAGTGAATCTTTTGTGATATGTGCATTATTTTAATAAATTAATTCAATCTGTTCTCTTTCTGTCTTTGCGTTTTGTTTACTCTCTCTTTCGTGCGTTGTCCGTAGAGCTGTTTGGTGTTGTTTTTGTACTTAACTGCACGGTGCACCCGCTCTCTCGCTCTTCCACACAAAATCCTAAAGTGCAGACTGCGCTCTTGCGGTACATTTTCTGACTTTGTCGTTTGGTACAGTGGTCAAACGCCAATTAAACAATCAAACCAGTGTTGTCTGCTTCCATAACAAATGCCGTCAGGTAATAAAGCCTGAGCAGTCAAAACTGACCTGTTGGCTATGTAATAGAATGGTGCACACTAAGTGCGTTGGTTTTAACGGCCGAACAAGTGATGACCTAGCTAAAGGCCCTAATCTAAAAGACTGTTGTGATACTTGCCTAGGAGTTGCTAATGAAATGCAACTCTTTATGCGCCAAACTAAAGGTGGCTTGAAAGGAGTGATCAGCAGTTTTGGTCGAGGGGAATGCCCCGAAACCTTCGGCAAGTGATCAACAGAACTCCACAGCTGATCAGTTGACGATCGCAGCAAACCCTCAAATGTTGCTTAGATCGGCAGCTAAAAAAGAGTCGGTGCAATCCGATCAATCGGTTGTGAAGGATGTCCAGCCTGGGCTTGCTACAGATTCCGATTTGTCCGCACCGGTTTCTCAACTGGTGATTCCACCCGTCCCGAATTGTTTACCATCACAAAGAAATATTGAGTCCGGACTACCGGCACAAGTTGGCACGTCAGAAATACAACCTGCAGTGCCAAAACCCCTCTCGGTGGTTCCACTAAAGAAACAAATTTTTGTTTCTCGGCTTTCCCCTGATCAAACATATCTGATGTACTGTCTTATATACAAGACAAAACAAAAGCCGACAACATAAAAGTGGAAAAATTTAACTTTTCTTATGCTAGGGACATCTCATCTTTCAAAATAACTGTCCCAAATGAGCTATTCTCAACCATATGTTCTGGTGATTTTTGGCCGGAAAGTATAATTGTGAAAGAGTTTGAAGCTAAGATTAAAAATAGAAAAAAGGGCCCGTGGGAATTAAACTTCCCACAAGTGGCCAGATCACTGCCCCATCCTCCTCTACTACTTCTACTTCTTTATCTTCAAAAAACTAAAATCTAGTCTCACTATCTGTTATCAAAATGTAAGAGGCTTGTGTAGTAAGCTAACTAATTTGTATTCTTATAGCCTTTCCTTTGCATCCCATATTATTGTGTTTACAGAGACTTGGTTAAAACCGGAGATACCGAAGTTTTTCCAGGTATGTACACAGTATACAGGCATGATAGCCCCTCCAGGCGGGGTGGTGGGGTCCTTGCTGTTAGGTCTACCCTCACGTCAGAGGAGGTACTTTTTAATGAGTTCCGTAACTTAGAATTCTTATGCGTAAAGCTGTCATTTTCTGATAGCTATGTTTATATTACGTGCTCGTACATTCCGCCGTCTTCTGAATTTCCTGAATATATTAACCATTTGTCCGCTATCCAATCCGTTTCAAACAGACTGTCCGATAGGGACCAACTAGTTGTTCTAGGTGACTTTAAAATACCAGGCACTAAGTGGTCCACAGAAGAACAGTCGAATATTCTCCTGCCTATAGCACAGCATGACTTTATTGACGGCTTGCTTGACATATCATTGTCGCAAGTTAATTATATTCGAAATTCTCTTGGTCGTTTATTGGATCTATGTTTTGTTACAAGTCCTGAAAGTGTGTTTCTGACTAGAGTAGCACCTCTTAGTCAACCAGAAGATCCATACCATCCAACTTTTGAGGTGAAAATCGACACAGGTACCGTCATAAAAGAGAGGCCAGATAAGTCAACCAAACGAATTCATTGTTTTCGTAAGGAAAACTTTCGGAGGCTAAATCTTTTTATATCTGGCTTTAATTGGTTCGATCTATATTCTTGCAGCATAATGGCCGATGCCATAGATATTTTTTATACTGCAATTAAATCATTTTTCAACTCTTGTGTTCCGATGTACTATCCGTCTACCTCTAACAAACCTCCTTGGTTTAATAAAGAGTTGACACATCTAAGAAATGTTAGGTCCAGACTTTATATAAAATTTAAAAATACCGGTTCTCAATCTATATTTTCTAAATATGTAAGTGCTCGGTTAAATTTTACCGTGCTTAGCCGATCTATTTGCCAAGTTTTTTCAAACCACATATTCTACGTTACCTCATTCTGAACGGCCTTACTCTTACGCGGTATCAAAGTCAAATTTAATATTCCGTCCCACCTTAAACGAAAGCTCACTGCTTTGTGATCTTCAGCGAGTTAAGCCTGTCTATTCGCCAGGTCCCGACGGAATTCCTCGCTGTGTCCTTAGATTCTGCGCGGAAGCCTTGTGCAAGCGTCTACTAAAACTGTTTAACTTAGTTCCCCCAA
Organism: Drosophila yakuba; assembly: GCF_016746365.2. NCBI lineage: Eukaryota > Metazoa > Arthropoda > Insecta > Diptera > Drosophilidae > Drosophila > Drosophila yakuba. Next base: position 23,779,756 of record NC_052526.2, read on the forward strand.
ATATGGAAGGAGTCCTTTGTGATCCCTCTCCATAAAAAAGGTAGCAAATCGGATGCAAGCAATTACAGAGGAATCTCCAAATTGTCTGCTATCCCTAAGCTTTTTGAAAACGTTATCACTCCTCATTTGCAGAACCTTTGTAGGTCAATTATATCACCATGTCAGCATGGATTCATGAAACGCAGATCAACAACTACTAACCTTCTGGAGCTAACCTCCTTCGTAGTACAGGGCTTCAAAAATAATCTTCAAACAGATGTCATTTATACGGATTTTAGTAAAGCATTATACTCTGTTAATCATTCACTTTTAATAAAGAAACTTAATTTATTAGGTTTCCCTGTTGATCTCCTAAATTGGATTCTAAGTTATTTGAATGGCAGGACGCAACGATTCCTCTTTAAAAATTCTCTTTCTTGTATTCTCCGAGTCACATCCGGCGTCCCACAAGCACAAGGGAGCCACCTAGGTCCGTTCCTTTTTACCTTATTTATTAACGACCTTCCCTTAATAATAAATCATTCGCGTGTACTAATGTACGCTGATGATGTAAAATTATGCTTGCAATATAAGAACATTTCTCGCCATTTGGACTTACAATCCGGAGGACCCTAAACTCAGCGTAGAGAAGTATGTAGGACCCTGAAGTCTTCTCTACGCTGACTTCAGGTTAAACCCTGAAGCCAGCGTAGAGAAGTATGTAGGACCCTGAAGTCAGCGTAGAGAATTATATAGGACCCTGAAGTCAGCGTAGAGAATTATATGTAGGACCCTGAAGTCAGCGTAGAGACGTAAGCCGGACCCTGAAGTCAGTGTAGATACGTAAGTAGGACCCTGAAGTCAACGTATAGACGTAAGCAGGACCCTGAAGTCAGCTAGGGTGGGGTATATACGTAGGGGTTGATCTTACTCTCCAATAGTTACCACTTGTTGATCCCGGTCCTGATCTTGCTGCTTTCCCGCTCGCTGGTGACGTCCACCTCGGTCGACTCCGATCACCGACTGCCATTCTGAGGCCAGCCGCCCGCTTTATATAGCCCTTGGCTTAGTGTGCCCGTATGTCCGAATTGCCCGACTTAGTGTGGCCGGGTTTCGGGGTTAGTGTGCCCCTCTAGTTATTTGGGCGCGCGTGCGCGCCTTGTTTGAATTTCACCTTGTTTATGATGATCATTTATTATGTTTTGGTTTTATCTATTATTATGTATTATGCCTTATTTATTATGTATCATGTATTAGGTATTATTTATTATTTATTATTTATTATGTATTATTTATTATGAATTATTTCTTATTTATTATTGTGCGCGGCCGCGTCACACTTCCCCCTCCTTTGGGAAGTGACGCTTCACCGTCACATAATTGCCACGGTTGGATATGATGCGCCACCACCTTTCTCCGTCTTTTTCTAGCCATCGCCGTTGGGTCCTTTTCTGTTTGTGAGCCGGGTTTGCCCTTATCTTTGCCATTACTTCGTCCGATATCCTGGCTCCGGCTGGCACCGTCCACCCCAACTCGTTGATAGTCTCGGCGTGGAGCTCTAGTACAGGGTGCGTTATGAAAGTAATGCGCATTTTCTAAGAAAAATATATTTGTTGATCCAATCAGTACAAATTATTAAAATTCTTCAAAATAGTCCCCTCCTGCGTCAATACACTTGCGGAGACGTGTATGCCACGCCTGGAAAGCACCCTGAAACTCCTCGACAGAAATGCCTTTCAGGAACCTTGTTACGCGAGCTTGGATGTTCTCCACCGACTCCCAGTGTTTTCCCTTTAGCTCTCTCTTCAGTAGGGGGAACAAAAAAAAGTCGCACGGAGCTAAGTCAGGGCTGTAAGGAGGCTGGGGCACAACTGAGATCTTCTTCTGGGTCAAGAAGTTGGTGACGACGAAGGCCGTGGCGTACCGCTGTTCCAGCGAACGCTCCATCGCACCGTGACACAACAAAAAAAATGACTTCGCTCTACGACACGTCCTACCACTTCTACTGCTCAGAGCGAACTGAGACCGAGCGCGTTGGAAAGGAGAGACTCCGCCCCAAATTTTCAGACAGGTCCGTGACAATGAAACCATGCGCATTACTTTCATAGCGCACCCTGTATATCCCTGTCCGGCGACGCAGATTCCACGGCTCTCGTCTCGTTGTCCTTCCGGGTTGGCGGAGTGTCCGCTGCTACCCTGATCGTGCCTGTTGTCGTTGTCGTTGTCGTACGGGCCTGTGCTTGTTGGTTCAGGGCCCGCCGTTCGCCTGGCTCCCGGCTTCTCCTCGGGTGTTCCCCTTCGGCCCTCGGGAGGTGCGCCACTCTGGTCCGGCCCATTCGGACGTTCCCCGTCATCGACTCGACCCTTCCTTCCTGGCTCGCCTCTTCGGGTCTCCTCCGCCAGTTGTTCCCGTTGGGTGGTTGGTCGCTCCGCTCAGGCCCGGTTGGACGATCCCCGTCTGCGTCGGTGCCCTTGCGGGATGACTCGCCCCCCTCCGGGCTGGTGGTCCCTCGGTTCTGGAGTGATCGCCTGCGCCGCTTCGGCCTCCCTGGACGGTATCCGTCTGCTTGGGAGTCGCCGCGTCGTGCCTCGTCGGTCGCCGAGGAGGTGCTAATTTTGATGGCGCCTTCCTTTTCCGGACTGTACCGTAGGCGGTTGGCTCGATCATCCTGGTCCTGCTTGTTGCTGCTGCTGCTCTGGTGAGATTCTCCTTGAACCGTTTGATGCTGGTCTCGAACTTTTCCATCGCTATGCCGATCGCCTTCTGTGACTCCGTCTGATCCTGACTCTGCTTATATAGGCCTTACTTAGTGTGCCTGCCTTCGCTTCTCATTTTTCCCTCTTTTTAGTGTGCCCGTCGGTGGGGCCATTTTGAGTTCCTTTTTCGCGCTTTCCTGATCTGATATATGTATTCTTATTGCTGTTTTGCGTCCGGTGAATTGGACTCCATTGTCTGATATCAGTATTTTTGGAGCTCCATACCGTGTCACTGTTCTTTCTCGAAAGACCCGTAGGAATGAGTCCGCCGTCGCCTGTCTGATGGCTGCCAGCTCCACCCATTTTGAGAACTTATCCACCATGACGAGTAGTGTCGTGTTCCCATGTTTTGACCGTGGTAACGGTCCTACAAAGTCGACACATACTGTTTCCCAGGGGGCTTCTGCGACCCTGGTCAGCATTTTCTCTGCTGCCTTTTGTTGCTCCACTTTGAACTGCTGGCAACTCTCGCAGCTCCGCACGAACTTCCGCACGTCTTTTGTTAGCTGTGGCCACTTGTTTCTTATTCTTCTCGCCTTTTTGAACATTCCCATGTGCCCTGCTTCCGCCTGGCAGTGGTTCTCTGCGAGGATCTGTTGTACCTCCTCTTCAGGCACGCATAGTTTCCATGGGTGCTGGTCCCTCCTATCTTTGCTCAGTTTATACAGACGTTTCCCTTCTCTCCGGAATTCTGTGTTTCCTGGATCCTCCTGTAGCTCCCTATTCTTCCGGTCTCTTTCCGTGTTTCTAATCGCCTTTAGTTCCGCCGGTGGGGCTCTAGATAGTGTGTCTGCTATTACATTCAGTTTCCCTTTCCGATATTGTACCTCGAACTGGCAAGGCTGGAGTCCCAGTGCCCATCGTGCTATCCTTCCTGCCGGACTCTTGATCGAGTTTAGCCATCTAAGCGCCATATGGTCCGTAACTACTATGAAGTGGTATCCTTCTAGGTACATCTTAAACTTTCCGATCCCCCAATGGATTGCCAAGCATTCCTTTTCCGTTGCGCTGTAGTTTTGCTCTGCCTTACTCAGTTTCCGGCTAGCAAATGATATGACGTGTTCACCGTCCTCTGTTTCCTGGGTCAGTACGGCTCCGATCCCCACGTCGCTGGCGTCTGTCTGCAACTTGAACTGCCTGCTGAAGTCCGGGCATACCAATACCGGTGCTTTTGTCAGGCTCTCCTTTAAGCTGTCGAAGAATTCCTGGTGGCGTTCGTTCCACTCGAACTTTTTCCCTTTTCGGATTAATTCCTGTAGCGGTCCTGCTTGCTCCGTAAACTTTGGTATAAATCTCCTATACCATGACGCCATCCCGAGGAAGCTGTGTACCTCTTTGGTGGTCTTAGGGGCTGGTAGATCCCTGATTGCTTCCACCTTTTCGGGGTCCGTTCATATGCCCTGGTCGCATATTACGTGTCCCAGATATTTTAATTCCTTTTGGAAAAACTTGCACTTGTCTGGGTTGATCCGTAGGTTCGCTCGTTGCAATCTTCTGAACACTTCTTTCAGTTTTGCTAGGTGCTCTTCCTGGTTCGTCCTATCACGATTATATCATCCAAGTACGCGAAGGCGAATGGCTCCATCTCTGGCTCGATGATGTTATCCAGTGCTCTCTGGAACGTTGCTGGCGCTGTTGTTAGTCCAAATGGCATTACTGTCCATTGGAACAATCCTCGCCCTGGTACCGTAAACGCCGTATATTGTCTACTTTTCTCTTCCATTGGGATTTGCCAATAGCCCGACTTCAAGTCGATGGTGCTTATAAATTTGGCCTCCCTCAGTTGGTCGAGAATAAAGTTCATACGTGGCACAGGGTATGCATCCTTATCTGTCCTATCGTTCAACAGCCTGTAGTCGATGCACATTCTCCATTCGTTATTCTTTTTCCTTACTAACACCACCGGTGCGCTGTATGGACTTCGTGATCGTTCTATCAGGCCCAGGCTGAGTAATTCGTCTACTGGCTCATCAATTATGGCCTGTTGTTTCGGATTTCGCGGATAATACCTCTGTTTAATAGGTTTGTCGTCCTTGAGGTATATCCTGTGCACTGCTGCGTTGCTGACTCCCTCCATGTTTTCAAATATGCGCTTGTTCTCCTCCAGGAATGTGTCGATTTCCTCTTCGGCTCTCGTAGCGTCGTCGCCTCTCATTTGTTTGGCCCCTCCTTCCTCCTCTCGTCTTTGACCCCTCGTATCTCCAATTCTAATCCGCCACATCTCAGTGTACTTTCTGCTCCCGCCAGAAAGTCCATCTCTAGTAGGATTCCGCCATTGACGTTCGGTAGGATCATGAATGTTATTTCAAATCTCCGACCCCCGAACTCCACTCTCGCTCCAAATCCTCCGATCGCCTTCCGCCGTGATCCGTCCGCCAGCTTTTAGCTTGCTCCTGCAGTTCTTGTATACCCAATCCAGCTTTTCAGCTTCCGACAGTTTCGTGAACCTCATGAGCTTCCTCAGGCTCATCGCGTATTCCCTTGCTGGTTCGTTCTCTCTTTGTCTCAACTGTGCCATTTATACTTTTCCGCCAGCAGTGTCAGCTTCTTCTTTGTCGCTTGTCCTCTTCGGAAAAGCAGCTAATGTTCTCCGTAAATCCTCGCTTTTCCCTGACGGATCCAATCCGAATTCACTTGCGTATTCTGCTAGTTCGGGTTTTTTTGCCATACTAGACATCACTCTCCCGGCGTCGGATTCCTCTAATCACCACTTTAGCCTGTTCGGGCGCCACCTGTGACGTTCAGCCTTGCCTCGGGTAGTCAGGGCTGACCAGGGTCGTCCAGGAAATTTCTTTGTTTCAGGACAATGGTGCTAGAGAGGAATCCCCGACCCGAGTACCAGTGATAATGCGCAGAGTTAACCTTAACTAGGCTTAAATATAGACGCAGAGTTTATTTATTCCTTTTCTCGGTTACAATAATTACATGGAACGGTACGGGGCTCCCTCGGCCTAGTTTCCGTCTCCCACAGCGAGGCTCTTCGTACCTCGCGTCTTCGTCCGGGGACGCGGTCTTCCGTACGCGGCCGCTCCGAATTCCGTCGAGTACCCTGGAATCAACGTAAGCAGATGTTGTTGGACCCTGAAGTCGGCGTGGAGAATTATACGGGACCCTGAAGTCAGCGTAGAGAACTATACGGGACCCTGAAGTCAGCGTAGAGAATTATATGTAGGACCCTGAGGTCAGCGTAGAGAATTATATTTAGGACCCTGAAGTCAGCGTAGAGAATTATATATAGGACCCTGAGGTCAGCGTAGAGAATTATATATAGGACCCTGAGGTCAGCGTAGAGAATTATATGTAGGACCCTGAAGTCAGCGTAGAGAATTATATGTAGGACCCTGAAGTCAGCGTCGAGAAGTATGTAGGACCCTGAAGTCAGCGTAGAGAAGTATGTAGGACCCTGAAGTCAGCGTAGAGAATTATATAGGACCCTGAAGTCAGCGTAGAGAATTATATGTAGGACCCTGAAGTCAGCTAGGGTGGGGTATATACGTAGGGGTTGATCTTACTCTCCAATAAGTACCACTTGTTGATCCCGGTCCTGATCTTGCTGCTTTCCCGCTCGCTGGTGACGTCCACCTCGGTCGACTCCGACCACCGACTGCCATTCTGAGGCCAGCCGCCCGCTTTATATAGCCCTTGGCTTAGTGACCCCGTATGTCCGTATGTCCGAATTGCCCGACTTAGTGTGGCCGGGTTTCGGGGTTAGTGTGCCCCTCTAGTTATTTGGGCGAGCGTGCGCGCCTTGTTTGAATTTGACTTTGTTTATAATGATCATATATTATGTTTTGGTTTTATCTATTATTATGTATTATGCCTTATTTATTACGTATCATGTATTAGGTATTACGTATCATGTATTAGGTATTATTTATTATTTATTATGTATTATTTATTATAAATTATTTCTTATTTATTATTGTGCGCGGCCGCGTCACACGATGCTTGGAACAGTCTTTATTTTTAACCTTATTCGTGGTGAAGTGGATAGTCCCGACTTGGTTAGTCGGCTAAACTTCACTGTTCCAATTTTAAATCATTGTAGATCTAACTATGAGTTGCATGATCCCTACAGAGTATTATGTTCTGACTATAATAGATTCTATCCTATTATCTCTAATAGAGAGAGAGCCTGGAGCCAGTTGAAAAGCCAGCACAAAAAAATCGTGTGCAAAAAAATCGTATGGCGTTACGCATCTTGTTATTCTAATATCTTTGGTATATGTATGTTACGTATGCATGAAAACTATGTAACAGGCAGAAGTAAGCGTTCCTTTTCTCGGTTACAATAATTACATGGAACGGTACGGGGCTCCCTCGGCCTAGTTTCCGTCTCCCACAGCGAGGCTCTTCGTACCTCGCGTCTTCGTCCGGGGACGCGGTCTTCCGTACGCGGCCGCTCCGAATTCCGTCGAGTACCCTGGAATCAACGTAAGCAGATGTTGTTGGACCCTGAAGTCGGCGTGGAGAATTATACGGGACCCTGAAGTCAGCGTAGAGAACTATACGGGACCCTGAAGTCAGCGTAGAGAATTATATGTAGGACCCTGAGGTCAGCGTAGAGAATTATATTTAGGACCCTGAAGTCAGCGTAGAGAATTATATATAGGACCCTGAGGTCAGCGTAGAGAATTATATATAGGACCCTGAGGTCAGCGTAGAGAATTATATGTAGGACCCTGAAGTCAGCGTAGAGAATTATATGTAGGACCCTGAAGTCAGCGTCGAGAAGTATGTAGGACCCTGAAGTCAGCGTAGAGAAGTATGTAGGACCCTGAAGTCAGCGTAGAGAATTATATAGGACCCTGAAGTCAGCGTAGAGAATTATATGTAGGACCCTGAAGTCAGCTAGGGTGGGGTATATACGTAGGGGTTGATCTTACTCTCCAATAAGTACCACTTGTTGATCCCGGTCCTGATCTTGCTGCTTTCCCGCTCGCTGGTGACGTCCACCTCGGTCGACTCCGACCACCGACTGCCATTCTGAGGCCAGCCGCCCGCTTTATATAGCCCTTGGCTTAGTGACCCCGTATGTCCGTATGTCCGAATTGCCCGACTTAGTGTGGCCGGGTTTCGGGGTTAGTGTGCCCCTCTAGTTATTTGGGCGAGCGTGCGCGCCTTGTTTGAATTTGACTTTGTTTATAATGATCATATATTATGTTTTGGTTTTATCTATTATTATGTATTATGCCTTATTTATTACGTATCATGTATTAGGTATTACGTATCATGTATTAGGTATTATTTATTATTTATTATGTATTATTTATTATAAATTATTTCTTATTTATTATTGTGCGCGGCCGCGTCACACGATGCTTGGAACAGTCTTTATTTTTAACCTTATTCGTGGTGAAGTGGATAGTCCCGACTTGGTTAGTCGGCTAAACTTCACTGTTCCAATTTTAAATCATTGTAGATCTAACTATGAGTTGCATGATCCCTACAGAGTATTATGTTCTGACTATAATAGATTCTATCCTATTATCTCTAATAGAGAGAGAGCCTGGAGCCAGTTGAAAAGCCAGCACAAAAAAATCGTGTGCAAAAAAATCGTATGGCGTTACGCATCTTGTTATTCTAATATCTTTGGTATATGTATGTTACGTATGCATGGTACATTTGCACAATTCGAATTATAAACCAAAATTTCTTGTGTTGGGGGAGCTGGGAATATGAAGGTATATACATGTAGCAAAACGAACTATGCAAACCTGTCGGCCAAAGGAAAGGAAAATAAATATGGCGGTCGGTAAATGGCTTACACTAGTATATTGGCGTCGAATAAGCATATGTACTTAGCTGCTGAAAGCTAATGCTCGAAGATTCGGCTCGAAGGACCATCAAATGCAGCGCTGGACTCCGAACTAAACTGCTGGGGCCGATTCATTACAAAGTGACAGCACAGTAGGAAATAGACGGAATGTTGAGGTAGCTGCGTAGTTCTCTTTGAGAACGATTTTTTATTCTTTTCTATATAATATTCTATAAAATATGCACCCAAAAGTGATCGTAGAAGAAAGACTAGTCATTCACAAGAAGAAAGCTCGTAGCAGACGAAGCAAAGTGTGGCCAGCGGTGCCTAAAGCAATAAGACTCCCTTTGGATAAGGCAGCGGTGGAGTCTTTTTTCTAAAGCAGGATGTGTAGAAATCGAACAAAAATCACTATCGTAAGTATGCCTCTGTAAGCAAAGACTTTTAGCGTTACCCGATACCGGAGAACGAAAGTATATTGCCCGCTACCGCCATCGTCCGAACCATGAGGCTGACACGGCTGTTCTGCCAAGAGCGTATTAAGAAATTGAATCAAAGTTGAGTCCAAATGCGCCGGATTTAACCATTGTGTTACATAGCAGCATTCTATATAATCGAAAAATAATTTGAAAAAAAATGTTGTTATACCCGTTATTCGTAGAGTAAAAGGGTATATTAAACTCATTGAAAACTATGTAACAGGCAGAAGTAAGCGTTTCCGACCATATAAAGTATATATATTCTTGATCAGAATCAGTAGCCGAGTCGAACTATAAAAGCTAGAACTATAAAAGCTAGAAAGTTGAGATTAAGCCTGCGGACTCCAAAAAAAAGACGCAGCGCAAGTTTGTTGACTCATGTTGCCACGCCTACTCGAACGCCCACAAACGTACAGTAGAGCGTAGAGTAAAAAGATATACTAGATTCGTTAAAATTTAACAGGTAAATCGCCTTCGCGTTTCCGACCATATACATTATATAAATTCTTGCTATCACTTTTTGTCATTCCCACTCTAATGTCGACAAGCCGCTAAGAACTTTTTCACACCCACACTTTTGAAGTTTATTAATATTAATCTAACATTAATCTAAATTAATAAAATTAGTATTTCAATATAGGCATCGTAAGGCAAACAGTAAGAAGTTATTTTGAACCGATTCAAAGAGGTCCGAGTGAACTACATATTGTGGACTCCAGACAGGTGATCCATATTCAAGAATCGGATGGACTAGCAAAAATTAATAAGGTTTTATTCATGTGAGGGATGAAAACGAACTCTAAAGTTTCCAGAGATAAGGTAAACAGTTTTAAAAGAAGCTTGCATAGGGATTTCCTTTCTTCGGCAACCTACCTAGTCGGTACCTAGCGAATAGATAGGCTAAACACGCTGAACATCGAAAACCAATTAGCTTTCGTTTAGAGTGCGACAAATAGTGGTGGTATTTTCCAAAAATAAAGAGGAAGGGTAGGTCCTTATTTTGCGTTTTGCCGAATCGATCTGGCAATGTCCGTCCGTCCGTATGAACGTCGAGATCTCAGGAACTACAAAAGCTAGAAAGTTTAAATTACGGACTCCAGAGACATAGACGCAGCGCAAGATTGTCTTGTACATTTCTATCGAAAAAAAAAAACTTTTTGCCACGCCCACTCTAACGCCTACAAGCCGCCAAAAACTTTCAGTTTTGAAGACTCTCCGTCGCAGTTTCACTAGCTGAGTAACGGGTATCTGATAGTCGGGGAACTCGATTATATCGTTTCCTCTTGTTTTTATTTGTAACCCTTCTTAAATAACTGTACCGGAAATTTGCCTTTGACCGCTGTCAAGTAATATAGTTATTCCTTATTAAATTCCTCCAGCCGGATGTCTTCTGCGAGTCCAGACGCTTGGAATGTCTTCTTCCTGAGTCCTCGGTGTGTCCGGCTGCTAAGCCAGAGTGTGATGACTTGGGAATGTCTTCCTCCGGAGTCCACGGTGCGTCCGGCAAGCCGACTCAGCATTTATGCAGCGCAATTCGGTAAACCGGATACAGGGTGTCCGATTGCCGCTGCTGACCGTTCTTAGCGCGGAGCGCTGAACTCAGTTGGGGCGTATCAGCATTGTTTGTATGAAGCTACTTAGTTGCTAGTGCCTTATGAACGTAAACTATGTGGCTGCTGACTCAAAAATATTGAGCTACTCCCCCCCTCAGATTATAACCGTCCTCACTTATATTAAGCTTATCGATGGTTTGTTGTATTTCGACGGAGGCTCGTTTTCTCCTTAACGCCAAAAAAAGGATGAGTGAACCAATCAGACCAACGTTCAGGATTACTCCAGCCACGAACCTAAGTTGAAGGGAACCCGTCCTCGTCCTTAAACCCTTGGATAAAGCGCAAGCTGTCGTTGTTCATGCGGTGTAGCAAGGGCATGCTCAGTACCGGGTCGTGGCCGACGATGTTCAGTAGTGGTGATCTTGCTTCGCCAGGCTGCTTGTCTATTATTTTTCGGAAATTTACAAAATCCGTTCCGTTGATGGTAGCTGATCGGATAGGCTAAAAGTATATGGATAATGTTATCGGACTGAGAAAACTCTAATTTTAGAGGGATTTAATAAACTATTGGGTTTTTTTTTAATTAGTGAGTTCAGATCGGCATGATAAATGATAGTGGGATTTACCATGTTAGCTTTAGCCAATGTTACAGTTAGAATTAAATTTTAATAATTTTGTTAATGGTGTCGGTTAGCTTGTTTATTTGTTTTTGAGTTTCGGAGTTTATGTTAATCAGCCTGGAGTTTGAGTCCACTAGCTGAGCTGCTGTCATTCTGATTTTTAGGAAATCTGAGGCGTCAGGAGTTCCCGCAACTACCTTTAGAGCTGTACCCAAGATGTCTAAACTTCTCGCAATTCGGTGGTGTATTTTTAGAACGGACAACAAGTTTTTATGATGATCTGTATCAACATTTAATAATTGGCGCATATGCGGCTGTGGAAAAGTTTCGGACAGTTGTCTGTCTCATCTACCATGCTAATAAATTCAGATAAGTTGCTCGAGGGCCTCAGGCAGTCGCGATGTTCAAACACCAGTACATCTCCATCTATGCGGGAATGTATTTGGCGTGTCAGGGTGATGAGCGTTATGAAGGCGAACATGCAATCCAAACTTAGATTGAGACCACGGGGTGTTTACTTAAATCTGGCTTACTATTAAAGAATATGGTTTTAGCAAATTAAAAGTGGGACACTTGGCTATTTCTGTCAAGAGTCTGTGGAATCGTTCCACTTGGCCGTTTGACAAGCTATGCAGCGGGACCGCGTTCACAATGTCAATGTGGTAGCTGTTTTTAAGTAACGAGGTGATAGTTTCCGAATTTAAAGCGGCTTTATTGTCGCAATATATTGTTCTGATTTTGGGGAACAATTTACGAGTTGATGCAGGGGCCCTGTGACGTCCACTATTGTTCTGGACAGCACTGGTTGCACTATTGCAAACTTCGAGAACTTGTCAATGCATGTTAAGAATTGCTTCTTATCAGTTAAGAAGATATCAATGTGCAACATTTCGCCGGTATAGCTTAGTATGGGTGTTTTCCCGAGCTCCTGTTTCTTAGGGTGCCTGTCATATTTGGCCTTGGTGCATATTCTGCAATTTGCAACCACTTCCTTTGCAAGGCTGCTCATTTTGGGGAAAAAGTAATCGCGGAGGACTTGCTTGGTATTCTCCTGAGCCGCCTTGTGACATCATCTACATAAACATAGCACGATTAGCCAATTTGTTCCCGTAAGACGTCGTCGATCGCTCTTTGGAAGATGCTTCCAGCATTCTTCAACCCGAACGGTAATCTACAAAATCCATACTTTCCGCCGTTAACCGAAAAAGAGGTCTTCTCACGGTCATGCTCAGCCAAGCATATCTGGTGGCAGCCGGACTTCAAATCTAACGTTCTAAAGTACTTGGCTTTTCCTAAATTTGCCAGTATCATGGGGATGTTTGGCATTGGGTACTTATCAGCGATGGTTTTTTCGTTAAGTTTTTTAAAGTCTATAACCAAACGCTTATTTTTGTTTCCCAGCTCATTATGGCCTACGGTGACCTTGAGGTTCTAATAATGCCTTTCTGCAGTAAGTCTGCGATTTCTCGCGTAACAAACTCAGATACACCCATTGAGTGCGGCTATAATTTGGAATATACCGTCTTATCATCGCTTGTGCATATTGTGGCAACAACAGAAGTGTTAAACGGCAGTGCCTCGTTAGAGGCTGAAAATGTCTTAGATCTGTTTGCGATCATGTTTCGGAATTTAACTTTTACCTGTACGGCAATGTCATTTACGTTAGTAAAATTTACATTGTCGCAATTATGATGCTGAAGCTTTTCAGAAACAGAACCATAATTTATTGTACCTTTCTCTGCGTCGAGTTTTGCTCCCACCTGAGCTAAGAAGTCAAATCCTATAATACCATCGAATGGGGTCAGCTCGTCTAAAAGAAAGAACGGAGCTGTTTTTCCAAAAATATTCATTAAACATTTCTGGTGAACTCTGTTAGAACCATGAATGGAACTAACTGTGAAAGGGGAGCTCTTTTACGGGCTTGATGTATTTTTTTGCCGCCCCTGTGTCAATTAAAATTTTTAGTTGTCTCCCTTGCAGCTGGCGTTCAATGAACCGCAGTCGGGAGCGCTCCCTAAAAAAATGATCCGATCATCTTCGTCAGACTCATCGCCTATCTCGGCCTCTGCGGCCGCGCCCTCATATTCGCTGTCATATTTATCGTCAGCCTGTTGCATAGTGTTATGCAACCTCTGACGCCTTTCACCGGTCATACGTGCGGAGCCAAATATTTGGCAGCAAAGGTAGTGCGCTCTATGGTAGCCTCGGATTCGCTAGCTAAAGCCAAAGCTGATTGGGCTGCGCTGGCAAGACTATGGCCCTGAAGGGTTTCCTAAAGCCAGCATCCTCTCTAACTTCATTATTAAACAGAATGGCACTGCCCGGTTCGTTTATCACAATGATCTTATTCGTTTAACGTTAATCGCTTTTCTACGTCGTCGTAGTATTTCATTAGGCTAAGTTTTAATTGCCTAACTGTTTCAAGTAAGTGCAGTCTAATCGAGCAATAATGGCATCGAAATTTAAAACTGTGTTAAGCACAACCAGTAGCCCTCTTGTTGAACACCTGATTTTATTTCTGATGATCGACACTGCCTGGTAGTGTGCCTCGCTACCGTGATACAGTTTGAAGATCATCTACGGCCGACTGCCGCCATGACACAGAGTCATCCTGTTCTCTCGTAAAATCTGGCATGGTCTTAACGATGTCAAGCTTGACTTCACACCGAATGCTTGGGTCTACGGTAATTTTCTGGTAAGCATCCAGCTGTGGTACTTCCACGCCCAAGCTTTGCATTTGTTGTTTCACCTCGTCCAATTGTGACTGCTTCAATCTAGTTACCTGCTGGGTAGCATCCATGTCTGTAATGCTATCTGTCGTAGTAGGACAAAAGCCTTCCGATTCTAAGTCCCACCCGTCGTCACTATCGCACTCGACCTTGATATCTCTATATGCACCTGCCCAACTCATTGACCATTGGTTGGCACCACACACTTAATTCTTTCCGAGCACAGTTGATCGGTTTTCGCAAGGCGGCGCTATTTACGTGCGCGAGAAATAGATGTCGACGAAACAACCCCTTTCCCTCAAAAGAAAAGGTTTGCGCAAAGAAATAATTTCCTCTTGCTTATTATTTATTATTTTATTCCTTTGGAATACCCCACTTACTTGGGGTATGATGTAGAATTTTCATGTACTCTTGGTAAAAGCATGCAATGGGAAACAATGCTCTCTAAAAGTAACTTGGGGTATGCTGTAGAATTTACTCTTGGTAAAAGTATGCAATGGGAAATGCCGAATTGAACTCAGTTATCAAACTTACATGGTTTCTCTTCTTAACTACCCTGTTAAGATACTAGGTTCTTAATAATCATCGGGCGCCAATTAGCTTATTCGTCCAGTCCGGATGTTTTCTACAACTCAAGACGCAGGGAATGTCTTCTTCCTGAGTCCCCGGTGTCCGGCTGCTAAGCCAGAGTGTGATGACTTGGGAATGTCTTCCTCAGGAGTCCACGGTGCGTCCGGCTGCTAAGCCAGAGAGTGATGACTTCTTATGGAGATGAGAATGGAGGGCGTGACTTTGACCCCTTGGTCGATCGCTGGCCTTTTGGCTCAGCGAGAATGTTCAGAATGTTCGGCCCAGCAAACCTTTTACAGAGGATTAACAGATCTTTAAGCTCGTTACCGTTAAGCGGTTTATATCTTGTGGGAATGTTATTTATAAGGCTTTTGGAGAGTGAAGCTTTCCAAAAGATCGGCTTTAGCTTTTTTATATGAAGAGTGAATATGTTGTATGAAGAAATGAATATGTCACTCCCCCACTTTTTAGATATTAGCTTGTCTTCAAGCGATTATTTCTGGATATAAGTGTGGTACTGGATTTGCAATTTCAGCTATTTCTGTTTTTGTTTCTGTTTCTTTTTCGATATGTTTGTTAGTGGTTTTACTTGGTTTTAGGTAAGAGATAATAATTTTGTGTGGCGCTGTTTTACATTTCATATAAAAGTAAAATATGTAAATTAAAACTAAAACAGATATGAAGATTATTAGTATGTTTCTGTAAATTGTGTTACTCTTATTGTTTAACAAAATCATTTCTTTAATTTCTATGTGTGACATTGGTTCGATTTTTGTTACATTGTGTTCAGTAAATATTACATTTGTGTATTGTTGAATACTATTAGATATTGTAATTTGTTTTAATTCTGCTGTGCAGTTGGATATTTTTATAATTTTATTATTTTCAATATAAATTTATAAATATATATCTTTCATTAGTAGGTACGTTATACCAAGCGGAAGTTTTTATGTTTATCAGATTTTTGTAATTAATGTTGCCAATATTTTCATGTTTTAGTAGTTTAGGATTAAATATTCCTAGTCGTGTTAGTTGTGAACCCATTTCAATGTCTTCGATATATTCGGTAAAATGTTCAATATTAAATTTAAATAGATTCAATTTTTGTTCCTTTTTCAAAGAATTGGACTGGTCGTTAATTATTTCTATGCCATTATTGAGACTGTCAATAACGTGTTTTAGAGTGCTGACCTGTACTGTGTCTTGTGATAGAGTCGAAATTTGTTGTTCAATATGTTGTCTGTCGTCTTCGTCTAGTGTGCCAAAAAGATATATTAATGTGGAACCTACAAGGTTAGCCAGTCCTCGTTTGTTTCGTTTTGAGATGCGTATGCCATTTAATTCTCTTTCCATTTTCTCGGTTAAATATTTAATTCGTGTGACATTTTTAAATTCTTGACATTGTTTAATTATACTATTAAATGTTTCTTCAACTTCTGTAATATTTATGGTGAGACAGTGATGCATAAAGGTGATGGGGATTTGTATTGTTCCAGATTCAAACAAGATAAATCCTTGATTGTTTTCTATTGGGTTGATTTCGATTGTTCCTGCTGTAGTTTGTGTCGCAATACAAGTTATTATGGTAATTATGAGTCCGATGATTGGGAGGTGTCGGTTTGCTGCAAGTATTTGCTGTCATTAACTTTCTTTTTATACCCGTTACTCGTAGAGTAAAAGGGTATACTAGATTCGTTGAAAAGTATGTAACAGGCAGAAGGAAGCGTTTCCGACCATATGAAGTATATATATTCTTGATCAGGATCAGTAGCCGAGTCGATCTGGCCATGTCCGTCTGTCCGTCCGTCTGTCTGTCCGTCTGTCCGTCTGTCCGTATGAACGTCGAGATCTCAGGAACTACAAAAGCTAGAAAGTTGAGATTAAGTATACAGACTCCAGGGACATAGACGCAGCGCAAGTTTGTCGATTCATGTTGCCACGCCCACTCTAACGCCCACAAACCGCCCAAAACTGCCACGCCCACATTTTTGAAAAATGATTTGATATTTTTTCATTTTTGTATTGATCTTGTAAATTTCTATCGATTTGCAAAAAAACTTTTTGCCACGCCCACTCTAACGCCTACAAACCGCCCAAAGCTGCTACGCCCACACTTTTGAAAAATGTTTTGAAATTTTTTCATTTTTGTATTGGTCTTGTAAATTTCTATCGATTTGCCAAAAAACTTTTTGCCACGCCCACTCTAACGCCCACAAACCGCACAAAAATGCTACTCCCACACTTTTGAAAAATGTTTTGATATTTTTTCATTTTTGAATTAGTCTTGTAAATTTCTATCGATTTGCCAAAAAACTTTCTGCCACGCCCACTATAACGCCCACTATAACGCCTACAAACCGCCAAAAACTGTGTTTAAGACTCTCCTTCTCCCTTCCATATGAGTAACGGGTATCAGATAGTCGGGGAACTCGACTATAGCGTTCTCTCTTGTTCTTTTTATACCCGTTACTCGTAGAGTAAAAGGGTATACTAGATTCGTTGAAAAGTATGTAACAGGCAGAAGGAAGCGTTTCCGACCATATAAAGTATATATATTCTTGATCAGGATCAATAGCCGAGTCGATTTGGCCATGTCCGTCTGTCCGTCCGTCTGTCCGTCCGTATGTCCGTCTGTCTGTCCGTCTGTCCGTATGAACGTCGAGATCTCAGGAACTACAAAAGCTAGAAAGTTGAGATTAAGTAAACAGACTCCAGGGACATAGACGCAGCGCAAGTTTGTCGAATCATGCTGCCACGCCCACTCTAACGCCCACAAACCGCCCAAAACTGTCACGCCCACACTTTTGAAAAATGTTTTAATATTTCTTCATTTTTGTATTGGTCTTGAAAATTTCTATCGATTTGCAAAAAAACTTTTTGCCACGCCCACTCTAACGCCCACAAACCGCCCAAAGCTGCCACGCCCACACTTTTGAAAAATGTTTTGATATTTTTTCATTTTTGTATTAGTCTTGTAAATTTCTATCTATTTGCCAAAAAACTTTTGGCCACGCCCACTCTAACGCCCACAAACCGCCAAAAACTGTCCTTCGCACTTACACTAGCTGAGTAACGGGTATCAGATAGTCGGGGAACTCGACTATAGCGTTCTCTCTTGTTATTTATTATAGTTATTTAGTCAAATTACTCGTTTAAAAATGACCAATTTTCAATATTTAAAATGCAAATAAGATTCAGATAAACTAATTTTTTTTTTATTTTATTTTGATGTTTTTAAAAAATTGCGCAATTATGGGTGGGAAGAAAAGCGCGCCAATTTTTTTGTTTTTCCCTTTAATACGTTTTCTTTTTCCCTCTACGTTTGCTTAAAGCTGACTATTATTTAGATATATTACATATTATTAATTATCAATATAAATATATGTAAACGGTAGCTAGTTCTAGCGGCGCTTTTATCAAACGAATATTAAAAAAAACTTCTTTCAAAACATAATAGTTACGAATCGAAATTGACCAAAACATTAATCAAATTTGTCGTCACAACAGAAAAGCTGTTCAGTTAGAGTTTTCGAAGGAAGGCCAGAGGCGGGAGCCTAGCCAAAAGGACAGGGGGTCCTCAGAGAATTTAAGATACAAGAGTAAAGGCCCTCTAGACGCTGAAATGCTTAAATTTATAGAAACCAGCACAATCCACTGCCGAGCCCAATTCATTCACACTAAAGATCCACCTAGATCTAAACCAGTCCATTATGGGAAAAATTTGAGCGCGAGTACGAAACAGTTTCCAGAGTTTCAGAACAAGTATGAGCACTGTTAATCGGTTTACGAAAGATATGCGTCACAGGTAAATCAAGATATTGATCGTCCGTCCGCCTCCATTGCTCAGGCAAGGGCAAACCAATCCGTTTAGACGTTCTTAAGGGGCTGCAGTCTTCCGCATTGCGACACAGAAATCTACGATGGAGAATATCTGCGCTGACCCTTCCGTGACCTAATTACAGCTTTCTACGATAGCAATTCTCGGCTGACTCCAGTGGACAAATTGTTTCAATTGAACGCCAAAACTAGCGACGAAGCTCACGCCATTGTCAGCAAATCTCCGCTTACAAATGATGGGATCGTGTTGAAAACAAGCGACTTTTAGTAAATAGCCAATTGAAAATCCTTTTCAATCTCCCAACCGTAGGAAGCGAATCGAGAACGGCCTTAAAGGATCTTCAAGGCACAATTCAAGGGTGTTGGAATGCCCTGGAATACTCCCAGGTTTCCACAGAAATTTGAGATTGCCTCAAGCTGCCAAAGGTCACTCTCTCATTATGGGAGCAGTCTTTGAGCAACAAGTCCGAAATCCCTGCCCGGGAAGAGATGAATTCTTTTCTCGAAGAAATATATCGCACACTAGATGCGATTAAAGATGTTCGACTTTATACTTCCGGCCCACAACACACAAAGGAGCACAGGAACCCACAGCCTAGAAGGGTTAACTCGTTTGAGACGTGATCTCTGCTCCGGAGAGCCTCATCCAGTTAGGATTTGTCCCCGTTTTTGCCAGATGACTCAACCAAGGGCCAAGATGACTGCAAGGGCCGCCGCAATACGTTGCTTCAAAAAGGAAAGCCTTCTACTTCCATTAGCCTAGCGCAGGTCACAATCCTGAACAGCTTATCTCAAACACTTATATTAATTTCGCCTTCAATCGGCAGAGGATCCTTTTATGAACGGCTATTGTCCAAGTTAGTCAACTCGGAGAATATTTTCCCGGACATGGTATGATAGATTCAGGCTTCAAAGGCACCTTCATCTCTAAGAAGCTTGTTCCTGCTACCAGGAACGCATGCAAAGGCCGAAAAAAAGCTATATTATAGTCTTTTACAATTGGATAATGGATTCGTCCTAGATGAGTGGAAGGCGTTTCTCAAAAGTGTGTGACCAGGTGAGAGGGATAGCGGATAACAATAGAGTGTCATCCTCGTTCGGAAATAGGTTTGTTACATTTGTTACATATGAAAGCTAGCTAGTTGTTTAAAAAAGTTTATTCTTTTTAGTCGCAAGCTAGCTAGTTGTTTAAAAATGTTTCTTCTTTTTAGTCTTCTTATGGGGGTATTTGTGCTATGTAAATGTCGGGCAAGTATGCTTCGGTGGTACTGGAGTCTTTGTATCTGCTGGAATGGAACGATATCTGTTCTTTAACATAAGTCAGATTGAGATCGTGATGCAGCGCTTTATTGCTGACGTATCATTTACAGTCAATAATAACCATCTCTTTTTGCACCGTCTGAATTTTTTTGCAATGTGACGCTACCGACCCATATCTGGCCCCTGTATCGCCAATTCAGGAGATACATCTGAATGCCGTCAGCTGCCTCGTATTCGCATAGTGACGTGTGAAGTACGCACACGCTCACTTTAGCCAAGAGTCCCGAGGGCCAGACTCTATCGAAGGAATGCTGGATATCGAGAAATACTCCATTGCAATACTCGGCCCGATCGAATTCCTTGAGTATATGGTTAACTACACGGTGTAGCTGCTCGTTGGTGCTGTGACCGGATAAGTTTTAGTGGCATTCATATGCTAAACAAGCCGATCAATGAGCAGTCTTTTTAATACCATCGATAAAGAAGGCAGAAGACTGATTGGTCGGTTAAAACTGGGGTCATGCTCCTGCCACTCTTCTATTGCTTCGGAATGTTTTACACCCTTATGTGATCAGAATAAGTGCTCGCTTTGGCAGAATTTTTAGGATGGCATTGGTGAGTGGGTCATTCCCGGGCGCCTTTCTAAAAATTTTAAGCACATTTCTGACTTTGGTCGAAAGGATGGGACGGATTTTATTGACTTTTTCGAGTACTTGCAAACCACATTGAAGAACCAAGAAACACCAAAAGGTAATAATATACGCCGAAAATCAGGCAATGGTTTTCAAGTCTGTCATATGGACTTATTCAAAAAGTTAATTAGGTGCCAAGATTTGGCCCAAAGCAAACTATAGCAATATAGTTAAATAAACATAAATAATAAATATAGGGTAAGTTATTCAAATATCAAGAAAATTTTAAATATTTAAAGGCACTTTGTTAAATTAATTTAGAAATTTTTTGCCTCAAATATTTATACTCGTTACTCGTAGAGTAAAAGGGTATACTAGATTCGTTGAAAAGTATGTAACAGGCAGAAGGAAACGTTTCCGACCATATAAAGTATATATATTCTTGATCAGGATCAGTAGCCGAGTCGATCTGGCCATGTCCGTCTGTCCGTCCGTCTGTCTGTCCGTCTGTCCGTATGAACGTCGAGATCTCAGGAACTACAAAAGCTAGAAAGTTGAGATTAAGTATACAGACTCCAGGGACATAGACGCAGCGCAAGTTTGTCGATTCAGGTTGCCACGCCCACTCTAACGCCCACAAACCGCCCAAAACTGCCACGCCCACATTTTTGAAAAATGTTTTAATATTTTATCATTTTTGTATTGGTGTTGTAAATTTCTATCGATTTGCAAAAAAACTTTTTGCCACGTCCAC